>NW_010248103.1:0-30442 GCF_000690775.1 Eurypyga helias | reverse complement strand
GGTGGAACTGGATGGTCTTTAAGGTCCCTTCCAACCCAAACCAGTCTGTGATTCTATATTGACAAACCGAGTTCTGTATGTACATATTTGCATGTTAGTTAGCATTTAAATAATTCATCAGCTTACAGACACAGCTGATTCTCTGGTGGCTACAACAATAGGCCAAACTCACTGTAACATTTACAGGGTCTTGGAGTTGAGCATGTGCATATTTTAGGGCACATAAATACTCAAGAATTAACCACCATGGAAGGTTCTTCCAAATGACAATATAATCAATGGACACAGCCAGGAATGGAACAACTAAGTGAGTAAAATTAACTTACAATTTTATTAAATAAGCCAAAAAAAGAAAAATGGAAACAAAAATATTGCCAGTCAATTATAGAAGATATATGCACAACAGAAGAAGAAACCCAAGTCCAGTAGAGAATATACAGCTGTATGTGATTTTTTTTTTTAAATCTATTGTTATGTCAAACATCATCTGACCTTTACTGAATATAACTGTCCATCCTCATCCTCATTACTTCCAACTAAGCTGGTCTGAGCTATTTTTATTTGAGGGGTTAATCAGGCTAAATATTTCTTCAGCAAGGAGCTAACTCATAAAACAGAATGGATCATGCAAGAGTCTATTCCCCTCCAAATAATCTACCTCAAAGCACATTAAATCACCATGCTTATGATTTCCACACGGAAAATAAAACCAAACTAACAGAGTAAAGTTCATTTTGGAAATCCAAATAACATGAGGCTAGGACAGTCTATATGGGTAGTTCCAGTTTCTTAAAACAGGATAGAATATGAAACAGTAATAAAGAGATAATTAAACATTGTCTGGCAATATTCTTATATTTTTCTACAGTAAGATTTTTTAATATGTACCTGGCTTCAAAAGCTCTACAGTTGATATCTTTGAGGGTTTAAAGATGGGCTGAACATAAAATTGAGATTCAGCTTTTAACACAACTCTGAACACAGTGAAATAACAGCATCTCTCATGAGATCTACTAGTCAATTAATGGGCTCGGGATCTTTTTATGCAAGAGTTACAGAATCAGCACAAGGTGTGGACTCATGATATTTCCAGACAACCCAGACAATCTTATTGGGTCAACATCCTGAGCTACCATCATCATAAAAGCAATAGCTAGCTCTTACTCTAAACCTCCACAATGGTATGATCTGCAGTAAAATAGGCACCAGAGCACCAAATGTTAGGTGGCTGGCTCCCTCAAAATAAGGATTCACATGACATTTGGGAAAAATGTCAACTTCTTTACCAAATTAAGCAAAGTATTCTCCTCATGGAGGATTTCCCTGAAGGAGGAGATACACATACTCTTTAGTTTTACTTTTGCATGTAAGAGTTAGCAGGTACTAGTACAAAAATCTAGATTTGATTTGTGGTTTTAACGCTTAAATCCACTAACAATGAATTTAAAGCGTTTATTCTCCCAAGCAAGGAGGGTCAGACTTTTGAGCACAGTTGTGCAGCAGATTCTTTGACTACGCAATATAAGGATCCTTAATTAAAATTTTTCTATTTTGTTTTATAGGCTGCAATTGTGGCAAATGAATCAGAAATCTCATGCCTAATTAAAAAAAAAATCACCTAGTTTTTAAATACTGAACTACATTTGGAGGGGGAGAGCAGCAAGGGCATTATCTTTGCTAGTCAGGGAAAAGTGTTAACTAAAAATGGTGTATTTTTCATATAGAATATAATAACTAATTTTAAATTCATAAAACTTCTGATTTATCTCAGAATTATTCTTTAAGAAAAATTTTGCCCACTCTTCCAGCCTGCTGCAATCTTTTAGTAACTAGGTTTTTCCAAGACAGTGTAATCAGTTGTTTCTCTGCTGTGTCATAAATATTGCCTATATATTCCAGTCCTCATATTACAGTCACACACACGCACATTTTCTTCTTGGGCTAATCCCTTATTTCATCAACTCTTCCTCTATTATTTTTTTATTGCTTTAATAGCCAACACACTGCCCCCAAGCCTTACACAACAAAAATAAGAAAACTTGCAAGGGGTTCAATTTTATCCGGCCTTATTAATACTAATCCTAAATATACAGTCTTTCAGACATTTATAGAAACTGAAATGCATCTGTAAGGGTGAAAAAACAAGCAACTAAAGATTTTGGTTGCTCTATGAAAGACTATAGTCTACAGAACTTATGAACATTCAGAGCCAGTTCTCTAATCCTTATCAATGGCCTGCATAAGGGTCTTGAGTGCACCCTCAATAAATTTGCAGACAACACCAAGTTGGGTGGGAGTGTCTATCTGCCTGAGGGCATGAAGACTCTACTAAGGGATCTGGACAGGCTGGATTGATGGGCCGAGGCCAACTGTATGAGGTTCAACAAGGCCAAGTGCCGGGTCCTGCGCTTGGTTCACAACAACCCCAGGCAGCACTATAGGCTTGGGGAGGAGTGGCTGGAAAGCCACCCAGCAGAAAAGGACCTGGGGGTGGTGGTCGACAGGCAGCTGAATATGAGCCAGCAGTGTGCCCAGGTGGCCAAGGCCAATGGCTTCCTGGCTTGTATCAGGGGAAAGCATTGTCCCCATGTACTAGGGTCTGGTGAGGCCACATCTCAAATCCTGTGTTCAGTGTTGGGCCCCTCACTACAAGAAGGACATTAAGGTGCTGGAGCGTGTCCAGAGAAGGGCAACAGAGCTGGGAAAGGGTCTGGAGCACAAGTCCTGTGAGGAGCTGCTAAGGGAGCTGGGGTTCTTTAGCCTGGAGAAGAGGAGTCTCAGGGGAGACCTTATCCCACTCTACAGTCACCTGAAAGGGGGTTGCAGAGAGGTGGGTGTTGGTCTCTTCTCCCAAGTGACAAGTGAGAAAACAAGAGGAAATGGCCTCAAGTTGCACCCGGGGAGGTTTAGACTGGATGTTAGGAAAAAGTTCTCCACTGAAAGGGTTTTCAGGCATTGGAACAGGCTGCCCAGTGAAGTGGCTGGGGCACTATCACCTGGGTTATGTAAAAGGGGTGTAGATGTGGCACTTAGGGACCTGGTTTAGTGCTGGTATTAGCAGTGTTAGGTCAACAGTTGGAGATTATGATATTAAAGGTCTTCTCCAACCTAAAAGATTTTATGACTCCATAATATGTAGTGTACAATTATGTCGCAGTTCACAATTGGTAGAATAATTGGAAGAAAATTACTTTTTCAATGAAATATGGCCATTTGAAATACCCTAAATCTACAACTATTGCAATAAATGTTAAGCCACATGTACCTCTCAGAGGAGATTAGTTTATCTGCCTTTCTCTATGTATGCTATGCAGCTGTTTGTTTTGTATTTCACATGGGATGGGTGTGGAATTTTTTCCTCCTCTTTTTTTTTTTTTTCAGTCCCTGTTAAAAGATGGTGAACCTGTCCTTTTCTCAGTTTTTTACAACTCTAACTATGGGCTTGTGAATCTCCTGAGCAAGGCAGTAATAAAGTGAATTGAAAACACTTATTATGCCCTTCAGCAGACCATATAAAATGTGACTGAGCTGAAATGAATTGTTTTAAGAAGAATTTATATTCATTTCTACTTTCTTCACCTCAAAACTAAGTAGTCATTTTTAAGTATGTTCATAACATATCTGTATACTTTTTCTCCCTGAATTGATTCTTGGATTTTTGCATTTTAACTTTTTGTGACCTGTTGTATATTATAGCAGTGAAAGCTGGCAGGCTTTTATGTTTTTAAAAGGTGTCTTCTCCTTTACATTGGTGTACTTAAATGACATGTCAGCATTTTACCTTAGTGTAAAATCTGCCATTGAGAAATACAAACACCAAAAAGAGTCCGCCACAGATTCTAGAGCACATGTATTAAAAAACATATATATTTTTGAAGGCACTGCTGAGTGTGAAATTCCTCCCTCCAGCCTCAACAGAAGCTGCCTACAGATTATCAGCATTTCTTAAAGAAGGAAAAAAAAAAAGACATACATCAAGCAACAAGAAGAAAGATTGTCAGAGTTCCATCAGAAACTACAGCAAAATCCACTTGAAAGAAACTTGAAGGCTTAGACATACTGTCACTCAAAGAGCAGCATCAGTTTAAGCCATAACCATAGGCCCATACTTTGCTACTGCACCCATCTCAGACACCTGTTTCAATGGCCCTGTTACCATGCTGACTTTGTCAACACTTTCTAGCCATAGTAGGGCAAGGTTTGGCTGCTTAGCTCAAACCATGTAGAGGGGCAGTCTGAACTGTGAAGTTTACACCGAAGTGGTTGAGGTATGCTCCCCAAATTCCAATTCAATACCACTTGTATTTGCACACCAACATCTTTAATTGACATAGCTCAAGCACATTTACTTAAACATCTCTTTAGCTATTTAAAGGAAACAACTAATTTAAGTTTAACATACTACTCTCTTGACCAGTCTTCAAACGCGCCACTGCAACACACTCAATTTCTTGGTTGTGTTAATTTGTAGAACATATGCTCAAATTAATTTAATTAGCAATGATCAATTAGGATAAAAAACTAATACATTTCAGTGCTCTTTTCAGAAGAAAAAAATCAACCAAAAAAACCCCCTTTTTAAACCTCCCCAATGATGTATTTGGGCAAAGATCCAGGGGGAAAAAAAAAAATCATTTCTATGCAAGTCAGATTTGCATTCAATCTGCATTTTTCAAGGTTAAAAACAATTAAAACAAAAAGACAGACACTGGTATAACACCAACACTCATCACTCTTAATTAAAGGTCTGTATTAAGCAAATCAATATTTTACTTTTCCTTAAATGGAAAAATACCAAGAAAAGTAATTGGAAATACTGATAGTATTACATTTATAGTGTGAATCTAAGTTTTCTAAGATACCCTGTTGATTTTCACTGCTTCAAGAAAGTTTGTTATACAAGTCACTACAGCATGAAAGGATTAAATAAAGAATTCCCTGCACTTGGCACCTCTAAGATCACACTATGTTTATCTAGAGACATCCATCAAATAAGACTAGTAACAGTAGTTTCATAAGCACACTGCTCTAGAGTTAAGTCTTTAAATAGTCAAGAGCACTCTCCTGCCTTGAGAAAAATAACGTAGTGGGAATGGCAGTTGACCAAATGAAACATTTCCTTTGGAAAGACTACAGAACATTTCTTCAAATGGAAATGGTATATATTGTAGTGTAAACCAGAACTCTAACAGATACTGCATTCCACAGTTTGGGATTTTATTCCCCTCCTTCCCCCCCCAAGAAAAATTTGACTTTTATTTAAGGAAATCACTTGAGTCAAACAAACAAAATCTCCTTTGTTCAGACTGATATTTTGAGCCAGTCCAGTTTGATGAACCATGCAGACAGAAGACCTCTGAATTTTTTCATAAAACAGATAACAACAGGAGAGGGAAAAATAATCAAATCAAATACTTTGGAACAAAATGCACGACATGGAAGTGAACTGACAGCCTGAAATACATGGTCATTATTCAGATAAACAGAGGCTGTTAGTTCATGAGCATGTAGTTGCATAAGGAATGTGAAGGAGCACTCATTCAATACAGGAAATAATATTGCTTTAGTAATATCAGCATTCGCATAGTTACATTGGTACTGCTACTAAAAATCTGAAGAAGACAAGACTCTATACTAATGGACAAATTAACCCATGTTTTAATGACAAGGACTAACATAAGTTTTGGAGGTCTTGGGCACAGAGTTAGTTGAGAGCTTCTCCATTCCCAGAAAAATGAACTCAAACAGTAAGCACATAAGGTTGCATGGTACCCATGTCCAAATAAACTTTTTATGTTCAGCATATATTTAATTTGTAAGTGCTATTCTTCTAGGGAAAAAAAAAAGAGTTTCTCCAGACCTCTTTCAGATAACCATGAAAATACGGAAATACTGTATTTTGCAGGAGAATGCTTCACTCTGTCAGTTTTAAGTACCCTTTCATAGATTCTGGAACTTTAAGGTTTTGACCCTTAGCCCTGTATACCAAAATTTTAGGAAAGGATTATTGAAACAGCTGAATCTAAAGCTGCAAAGATGCAAACAATACACATTTTTTCAGCCTCTTTTTCCCTGCGTATGAATTGTATATAAAATTTTAAATTTTATTTATTTTTTTTTAAACATAGTTCTAGCTTGCTGTGAAAACTAGCAAAGAAACCCACATTTCAGCCATTCCCATACTAGAAAACCCTTTGATGTTCATGGTCACATAATTTTTTTGATGTAGCCTTTACACTCTGATACAACAACAAAAAGAGATCCACCCCCCCGACCCCCCCAAAAAACCCCAAAATACTCAAACAGGGGTTTACAAACAGAAAGATAGAAGAAGTGGAAGTAACCTCAAGACTTCTCTCCAAACATACATACCATGAATGGGACATAGAGCTTCTCTAAATCAAAAAATAATCCCAAAACAATCTGTACCAGTCAAGTAGCATTATCACAAATAATGCTGCATGTTAAAACAATATCACTGCCTTAACTACAGACGTCTAACTCAAGTCTGGCTGAAAAAGAGAAGATGGCAAGGAGAAGATGATATTAGATATATCACAGAAATAACAGGATAGATTGCCCTTGGGCATTTCAGACCACTGAAAGTAAAAAGAAAATCCTTTACTCTAGAGTATGCACATGTATAGATGTTAAGACATCTCAGCACAAAAGCCTAGGTTATTCAGAAGGGAGTCTGCAGAGAAAGTCAAAGAGAGAGTCTGAAAGTCTAAAAGACAAGTTTACTCTAAAAAAGATTTAAGACTTCCTCATTAGTTGTTACAAAAGAAATTCAAATTTGCTTATAGTTAATGAAAATTAAACCTCAGTATTTCTTCAAAATAGCATTTCTACAAAATCACCACTTATTTAGGGATTGAAAAACATAACCAACAGCCTTTTCAGAACAGCTCTGCCAGTGCAGCCAGTTATTTAACACTTTTGGATACTATCATCTTTTAAGAATCAGAAATGCTTTCTGGAACTGGGAGGAACTGATTATTTATTTGTTTGCATTAAGATTACCTAAAATACTGTCTAATAACCACACTTTTAATTTGCCTTTTTTTTGGATAAAGCATAAAAAATTTTAGTGAGCGAGGGTGTTTGTTGTTAGTAAAGAAAATCATATCTTATACTCCAGCAACTGTTACAAAAGCATGCAGTCAGGGAAGACTAAATACCCCATCACCTGGCTCCACTCATTTTTCAATGTGTTCAGACTTGCGTTCTAACACACATTTGGCAGTGTAATCATTTTGTTTTTGTGGAATTTAGCATACCTTAAGACTTCAATGTATCTAAAAGATGTTGACAAAATGTGGATTAATCTAGACAAAAGATGACGGAATTGAAGTCTAGCTAAGATTCCATCCGAAATCCATTCCTTGGCATCTCATTATAAAAGTACACAGTGACAGCAAGTATGATGCAATCATGTAAAGTTTTGAATCACTTAAATGGTAATGATGAAGTGTTCAATTTGTATCTTGAAATTAACTATTTAGTTCATATGGAACAAATATTACATTAATATGAGTTAGTTGCTTAAAATATACCAATTAGAACTGAAGCTGTACAGCAAACAATGCTCCCATTTTCTCCTTCTTTCTATGGACTTGGCTTTTAAATGGCATACCAAGGATGACCACAGAATCCAGAATATTTCCCCCTGCTCCAGGACCTGGAAGATCAGGTCCTGTGGGCCACAGGTACACAATATGAGACTGGGTCCTCCTGTAATCCTCTATTCATCTAGACCCTGCCTCCTCACTCCTGCCTCCCCCCGTATCATCAAATCCTTTTGTCATTTTGTGACAGCAGTACCAGGTACTTCTAGAGATTAATTACTTGCTAAGGCTAATGGCCTATAGCAGTACCACAGGTTATCATCTTCTTCCAGCTGCTCTTTAATCTCCAGACAATCCCCAGCACCTTCATCATTATTGGATAATTAGCGTTAATGAAAGCTATGCATACACAGTGAGAGGATAATACACCCTCAAGCTTGTATGTCAGAAATCCTTGCTTGCAAAAAAAAAAAAAGGTATCCTACATTAATCATATCTGCATTGTTAAATGAAAGAATATTTCCCCACCTACCCAAAGGCATAAGCATCAGATAGAGACTAATGATCTGTACAACTTCAGAAAGAGAACATTACTACAGACTTCGTAGAGTAAAAGAAGTCAGTCTCACCTCCTCTCCTCCTTTATCTTCATTACTTCCCTACCCATTCTCAGCCCATGCCCTACTTCTCTAAGACATTCTGTCCCTCTTCACCAATACCTTATCCAACAATATTAACCTTAAGAAATTTTAGATAAACCATTTTCACGTTCATTGCTTTAAAACAAGATGATATAACCTAAAAAACTCCAGAAAAATCTGCAGCACTAAACTACTTAGAGAAATGACAGTTTTCTCTATATGTTATATATACTATTCACACTCTACTGATCTATAGGTCAATTGCCTGTTCCTGGAATTATGCCAGGATTTATATAGCTACATGTAGTCTGTTCTCTTCTACTTACTCATCCACTAAGTGAAGAGAAATATACTTGAAATTCTCTGTGTCCAAACTCACAACATTTATGCCCTGTGGTTTCATCACACCCCCAACCTGCTAAGCTTTCCAACAATATCATGTGTTGGAAAACAAAGTGGTAAGAATCACTGGATCTAAACACTTCAAGAAAAAGGATGTGGAAATAAATATTTACCTTAGCAATGTAAATACTGGTTAATGTTGTAAATCATGCCAACTACATTATCATTCTGTGTTCACAGAAACAGCATTGGTAAATCCAGTATCTCAATACCTTCCTTCTGACTAAACCTCTTCCAAACACCAAGTTTAACTTGATTTTTTTTTTTCTAAAAGCCATTAATAGTCACATTGATATACTTACTCCTTTACTACAAGGCTACAGCTCAAACCTTCTTCCTAAGGAGTCTGTGATTTTTATGCAAGGTTCTGTAGGCTTGCACCTCATGCCATAGCAATCCTGCTGCAACAGAAAGCCTTATGTTTCCAACAGAGAGAAAGGGCAACTTCATCGAATCAAACACTAAAATTGATTCAAACTGAACACTTTAGAACACATATTTCTAGGCTCCAGGACCAAAGAGCAACTCAAACTCTCAATTGTTCCACTGGAAAGTTCTTAATTTTATGAGCTGGTAATCCAACCCTCCTATGAGTGCCATCATCTACATCAAGTTTCACATGCAGGGCCAGTGGTACTCTGCAACCTTTAATGGCTCACGAGCCCTGTCGCAATTTCCATTTCAGCACTAAAAAAGATGAAAACACGTGTTTCTGTGAAGGCTGTTTATTATACTGAGCTAGAAAATGCTATTTAGACCATTTAGTCAACAGAAATAAACTGAATACATTTTCTGAGAATGTTTTAACTAACCTCACACAAGAATTGAGATTACGTACAAAGAAGACTTCTGAGTATGACTAATTTTGTAGCAGAGTATTAAAATATTAGGAAATATCATTTTAAATATATTTAAGTACACTATAAAGTAAATAGTTTCAGAATAATCTGCAATTTAAATCAGCTAATCCTGCACTTCCCTCTGAATGTTAAAATCCTTTGCACTTACTGGAATTTACAGAGAAATGCTCTTAACATTAGAATGTACAACCACATGGATGGTCATACTGCTTCATTCCAAGGATTTCTGTAGCTCACAGTTCAGACTCTAGATGTGACTACAAACAGATGCCTAGTAAAGAAAATTAGGACAAGCATGGATAATAATTCCTAATTTATGTCTTCATAGCATCCAACTAGATTTCCCATGCCTGATTTGTTTTTCATACTTAATGTTCCCAGGTGTATTTCTCTTCCAAGTGTTTGTCCAGTCTCCTGTTTAACCCAAGTAAATTTGTGTCTCCAGTGGCCATTACAGAAGCACCCGCTAAGTATTATTTACTCATTTTGGAAGTAATAAAATAAGCCAAAAGAAATTCCTCGCACCAGCAGGAAATTTATTTAAATAGAGAAGTACAATGTGTTGCAAGCTTCTATAATTAGAGATCATTAGTATTCAAAGCTGATGGACCAGTTCTCATAATATATTTGCCCTGTATTCATTATTATTTCCAAAAGCAGTAAAATGCTAATTTGGGGTTTATCTCATCTTATTAATTTCTTTGTTCCAGAGACTAAGATCCAAAAGACCTCTCCTGAGTTAGTGAAATAGGTCTCATTTATAATTCAGCAGCAGACTGGCCTCAAGAGAGATCAAAAACAGGAGACAGACTGGAGAAAACAGTGAAAAAATTGCTTCCAAACCAAACAGACATGCAAGAGTTAATGTTACCAGACCCTTGCTTGGGCTATGAGTTAGAGCAAGACTTGTGCATTTCAGGGTTTCAGATTGATGTGCTAAATCTGAATAGAAACCACAACCCCAGTTCCAAATTCTGGAAATTGAGTTATTGATGAAGTCATCAAATCTCTTAGTTTACTTAAGATGAAGAGTCTTCTGTAATTCTTTAGCTGGCAATTTCAACACCATTCTTGTATCCATTCACAACATAACAGAGACAGTGCCAGTTTATGTACAATACTGACTGCCAGCAGGAGTCAGACAAATATTTTTGTTCAGGCTACACTGGAGGACTAAATCTAGAATCCTCACTAGATTTCCTCCTACACTTGTCTAACTCAAATGACTAATGTCTTCAAGTTTCACTCCAGACTGCACTCACTTGCCAATGTCCTGAAGTTTTATTTGCTTTAGGTTTTGGGTTTGTCTGTGGTATTTGTGGTGTGTTTTAGTTTGGTTTTGTTTGTGGGTTTGGTTTTTTTTTTTTTTTTGGTTTCTTTTGGTTTTTTAAGATTACTGTTATGCAACTTTCATGTAACATGTCAATTCTCTCATACATGCCCATGTTAAACACATTTTCCAAAGAGCAACACAAAGAATAAACAGGAAGAATGAAGAAGAAATTCTTCAGAAGTAGGCAAGCTATGAGAAAGTCAAACACAACTTATATTCCCATATCACAAATTCTACCTCCAATTTTAAAAATGTGTTCAATTAAGAAATTGAGAAACTTTCTTTTCTCTGTTCAGAAACTGGGCGAGTTGAAAAAATTTACATCACCTTTTAAAACAAAACACACTGTGTTTTGACACTGCTAATATATAAATTCCTTTTTCAGATTTTTTTCCATAGCCTAGACACACATTCTTCTTACGCAGAAAACACGGTTGAAATGTATACACCACCTCCGGAATATACACAGCTAAATTAAGTCAGCATTTCTATGGCTTCCCAGATGATTCTAATGAGATACAGAACATATCAGTGCAAATCAGCAAGTAATAGTAATAAAAAGAATTCTATGAAAAAAAAACCCCAACAAATAAACTAATAATTAACAAGGAAGGCTAGTCCATTAAAAGCTGTTTTATAGTATATGCAATCTTAAAGTGAATAAGAAAATCAAGTCCTATCAGTATTAGTAGTAACAGCTATAAAATTACAGACTATCACACCTGATGTTCTCCCTTTTTACAGCTGTCTGATTTAAACACATTTCTTCCTGGAGTAGCTAACAGCAACAACTCTACCTAAAGTAATACGTGAAACAGTGCTACTGTATCTGAAAGATGTTATCATTTACAAAGCGAGAGCAACTCACTTCCTACTTTTGTTCCCAATGTATTCTTTCTCTTTTTGTATTTGTCATATTTTATTGAGAATGTAACACCAGAAGTTTATAAGGCTGTTGCTTGCATAAAATAATAAATCTAACATTCCTTTGGTATTTCCTCACTATTTGTACACCTCAATTTCTTTCTTGTTTTATCCACCATATTTTCTCCCTATCACAATTCATGTATAAATGCAACTATCCAACAAAATAATTAATGTAGGATAGCACTTATGTGTAACTCATCTTGCACTGACATATCAATCTCCAGAGAGAAACAAGTTTTAGAATACCTTCAAAGGCACCTTATTCCTCTTTAAAAGGTTGAACAAATGTATTGACTACTAAGGAAAAGCATAATCTGAAGAAAAATCGGGATAACTGATTGCACTGTATGTTTTCTAGACTGTATTTTATACACGCAATTATTGCTGTTCATAACTTCTACAACCTCAAAACAAACAGTATCTTCCCAAAGATATCTTGCATTTTTGACATGAACTTATTTGCAATGAGATTATATTTACAACATAAACAGAATTTTGTTAGTATAAATTCACAGAATATCTCAAGTTGGAAGGAACCCATAAGGATCACCAAGTCTGACTCCCTGCTCCGCCTAGGACTAGCTAAAAGTAAATCATATGACTAAGTGTGACCCAGAGGCTCCCTGAAGTTATCTTCAAAATAAATAAGAAACACATTAACCGGGAAAAGAAACTGCAGTCAGTAACAGTATCATGGCTGTGGCTAGGTACGACAGGATCACAAGCACTGCTTTCCAAAAGATTTTTTTTCTTCCTAATGAAAATATCCTAGAACTTTCTAATCATTATGCCTCTGCCTAGAAAGCAATTAAGTATTCATTAGTTTTTCTGAGATAATCTCATATTCAAACATAAACTTCAAATGAGACTAAGAAGAAAGAGTAAAAAGAAGCCACGACACTTGCTAATATAGCACAAATTTGTGTACTCAGCTTCCACTTGTATTAGCCTATTCCTAAATATCAAAGACTTGGAATGCACTTCCAATTGTTTCAAGAGGAACTGTATCTCCAAGAACATGCAGTACTGTGCAAAATTGTCTGTTCACTGTCCTTTTTTTCCTTGGGTCCCTCTAACACACATTGACATACTTCCAAAATTATACTGATTCCCATTTACCATTTGCATCAGCATACTAAGCTAATATTTCTGAAATGGCAAAACCATGAAATACCTCTGAAAATGATCAAAATAAGCCATAGAGCATAGTAAACACCCGCTCAACTTGTGTGAGATAATTAACAACAGACTTTGAGAAGCTTGGTTGTGGTGGTGATGGGTTTTGTTTGCTTGTTTGTGGTTTTATTGTTGGTTTAAAACTTCCAATTCATCGAAATAGGCCAGGTGTGTTAGACATGCACAGTAAAAGCCAGTGTCATTTGTAAGATAAATGTCAGGTATGCTTCATGTTCTAGATGGAGGCTGCATATTATAAGCTATATAGAAGTGTAGGAGCTGCCCTACTCTCTCAAGTCTGAGTGACGAATCGTCAATAGGAAAAAGGTGGCATTTTCTCCCTTAAATGAAACTTGGAAGAGTATGCCTTTATCAACTCATCCTTTCCCCCAACTGTTACAGATTCCGTACTTTTGACATCTATCTACCCACCAGCTATTAAAAGAAAAAAAAAAAAAACAACCCCAGACAAAAATATTCTTAACTATTCCTGAGTCTATTCTCTGTGCTACCTCATCTCTAAAATACATGGATATGAAATAATTGTAAAAAAACATCACATTAACATATTG
Source organism: Eurypyga helias (assembly GCF_000690775.1). Lineage (NCBI taxonomy): Eukaryota > Metazoa > Chordata > Aves > Eurypygiformes > Eurypygidae > Eurypyga > Eurypyga helias. Next base: position 16,963 of record NW_010248103.1, on the reverse strand, counting down.
AAGCAAAAAAACCTCAAACCAAACAAAAACAACACACCCTCCAAACCTATTAGATTCTCTAACCCTCTTTTTTGAGGGGAGCCAGGTCAGATTAAGCTTCTTCAACAGAGTAAATATGAAGCAGGAAGTATATTAATCATGTCCAATCTATTTTTTTCTTTTTTTAAAAGAGCTCTTGGTTATAAGCACAGTCTGGAAAGCTGGCAGGAGTCCCAGTTTTTGCCTACATTGCCCCCTCCCCAAGCCTTTCCCTTCAAACTGTGAAAATAACAAAATAATTATGTCAGTTACATAACTTTGATCACTCTACTTCACCACTAGGATTTTTGACTGTGGATTTAAGAAACTTCTAGAAAGGCCCACAAGAGATTTTTGTCTTAATGAAAACTGGTTTGTTTCATTATATGTCTTTTAAATTTATTTTAAGCAACAGGAAAAAAAAAAAAATCACCCAAAAAACCCACAAAAACCCAACAACCCACCCCAAACCTTTAAAGGCACTATCATGAATTATAAAGCCTTAGAAAACATGTGATATCCATAGAAAAAAACCAAACCCAAACATACCCAAAACTGCATACATTTCAAGCCTGGGCTTAGAGACGGAAACAATTGATGACAAGATAAAAATACAGCCCTTGGCCTTCCAAGTACACCCTTCAGTGACACCAAACACTTAAATATCCTTAATGAAAACCTCATTCACCCCTATACTGCTTCACATATTCACATGGTATGATTTCACATACTGGCAAACTTATAACAGTTGGTTACATAGCTTGCTTGCAGATTAAGCTGATGTTACCTCACACACACACAAACAAGTGCTGAAAACACATTGCTAAGATTGCAAAGTTGAGTACCCTAAACTTGAGAAAAGACAGAATTCACTCTGACAGGACTTATTTCAGTCATCATGTGCATATGCATTATGACAAAGTCTCTTATCATGTACTCCATAACCCCAACCTCCCTACAAGACCTTTGCTTCAATAAGCAAAAAGAATGGGAGGTGTTCCCATTGTGAAAATCCATGTATTTTCTTTCACCTTCACAGTTCAGAGGGTGGCCTTTTCAACGACAGGTTCCTTGCATACTTTGTACATCCCAACCCACCCTTTATGTACAGAGGGGACAGTAATGTGGCAATTCAAAACACAGAATTGAGACAGTGAAATTCAGGTCAGGAACACCTAATTTCTGGTACTCGCTTGAAATGCCTCTCAGAGCATCCAGTAATGAAAGAACAGTTGGTAACTAAGTGTAAGTACAGCTGTACGACTTTGGGATTTATGCCAGTCAGATTCTGAGGAATCAAGTCAGGTACAGAGGAGACATTTGCACAATATCACATAGGATCTCTTTGGTGTAGATGTTTCTCCAGAACAGCACTCAATCATTTTTGTCCTGTCCTTTTCTCCTTCTCAAAATTGCTTGCTTAAACATGAGAAGTTTTCCTCATTTGAAATTATTTTCATGCAAATCCCTTAGAAACAGTTCTGTGTGATTACTCTTAAAGATGGGAACTAAAACTCTACTGGATGACCTGTACATTTTATCCTTAATCTCTCCATAAAGCACACCACCTCGGTGTGATTCATCCCAGATATTCCAGAAACATTGTTCTAGAGACAGCTTGCCTGTCAGATAAACTCACAGGGCTTCTCTTAACAGTACAGGGAGAAGAGTCATACGTTGTCAAATGCAGGCTGATGCCACAAACTAAGTGAGACCAAGGAGGTTTCTGTTCTAGATCAGACTATGGAAGGGCAGGGACTTGAGAGGAGACATTTTCTACTTGTTCTTTCCAACATTTATTCCTGCAGCACTTATTTTGATCCTGTTGCTTTCCTAGTTCTGTCTAACTCCCCATCCCATCCCCATGCTCTTCAGGGATGGACTAGCACCACTGTCTCATCTCCATCCCACTCTATTGTGTAGCGTGGCCTCCTTTCATTCCTCAGGATGCACCATCACAGTTCTCTTGACCCATCCTGGGTCCTTTTCCGATTTGTTTTGCCTTTTCTTCCAAATCAAGGTGGTTCTTTTTTTCTTTACAGCCCACACTTCCCGTTAATTCTCTTTCCTTCTAAAGGCATCCAAATTTGTATTATCTGATTCTTGTCCCTTCCCCATCTACTAAGCATCAGCTTTCTTCCATTACCTGATCTAGCCCATCAAACTCAATCTCAACTTTCTTCTAAGATCTCTGTATCAACCGGTTTTAGTACACCTGACTAGCCCCTAGCCATCACTTCCTATTCTTGCCTAACTTCCAAATCCCAACACCCTAGCTATCACTGTCCAGACCCTACCCAGCATTGTCTTCTTCCCCCTGCCATTCAGAGTTTCACTGCCCCTCCCCATCAAGTTCTAAAATAAGCTTTCTACTCACATTAGGTCCAATTCACCCTCTACAACTGACACCTTCTAACACTGGTAAGGCCCTTTTTTAGTTTTGTACTATCATCTTCACCTTACATGTAGCACACTGTATGTGAGACACAGCAGAACAGAACTGGACCCAGCAAAGTCTGAAGCAACCTCAAGCTGTAATGATAAGGAAAATCCTGTGCAGCCTTGAACTGAAATAAGCTCATTGTGTTGGAAACTTCAGGGCATGTATTTGCAAAATTCAACCAAGCCTTTACTACGGAGCATGTAAAATACAGTTTTCAAAAGCTCATAGCTTTGTCAAACTGGGTTGTTTCCCAGAGTCCTGGGAAAATACATCTATACAGGTCATGCTTTTAAACATCTATATCTTGTGCTCTCCACAACTATGACAGCATTCAAGGCCAGGCTAGATGAGGCTTTGAGCAACCTGGTCTAGTAGAGGATGCCTCTGCCTATAGCACAGGGGTTGGAACTAGATGATCTTTAAGGTCCCTTCCAACCCAAACCCATATGTTGTCTACCTAGACTTCAGTCAAGCCTTTGACACCATATCCCACAGCATTCTCCTGGAGAAACTGGCTGCTCATGGTTTGGATGGGTGTAAACTTTGCTGGGCAAAAAAACCAGCTGGATGGCCAGGCCCAAAGAATTGTGGTGAATGGGGTTATATCCAGCTGGTGGATGGTCACAAGTGGTGCTCTCCAGGGCTCAGTATGGGGGCTGGTTCTGTTTAATATCTTTATCAATGTCCTGGATGTGGGGATCAATTGCTCCCTCAGTAAGTTTGAAGAAAACACCAAGTCAGGTGGTAGTGTTGTTCTGCCAGAGGGTAGGAAGGCTCTGCAGAGTCATCTGGACAGGCTGGATCATCTGGCTGAGGCCAACTGTATGAAGCTCAACAAGGCCAAATGCCAGGTCCTGCACTTTGGTCACAACAACCCTGTGCAATGCTACAGGCTTGGAGACGAGTGCTGGAAAGCTGCCCAGCAGAAAAGGAAAGGGCCAGCGTGTGTTGGTAGACAGCTGTCTGAATACAAGCCAGCAGTGGTCCCAGGTGGCCAAGAATGCCAATGGCATCCTGGCCTGTATCAGGAATAGTGTGGCCAGGAGGAGTAGGGAAGGCATCGGCCCCCTGTACTGGGCACCAGTGAGGCTGCACCTTGAATCCTGTGTTCAGTTCTGGGCCCCTCGCTGCAAGAAGGACACAGAGATGCTAGAGTGTGTCCAGAGAAGGGTGACGAAGCTGGGGAAGGGTTTGGAGAACACGTTCTATGAGGAGCGGCTGAAGGAACACAGCTGATGGCCCCATCGCTGGAAGTGTTCAAGGCCAGGCTGGATGAGGCTTTGAGCAACCTGGTCTAGTGGAAGGTGTCCCTGCCCAGGGCAGGGGAGTTGGAACTAGATGATCTATAAGGTCCCTTCCAACCCAAAACATTCTGTGATTCTATGAACTGAGATAGTTTAGCCTGAAGAAAAGGAGGCTCAGGGGAGACCTTATTGCTCTCTCCAGGTACCTGAAAGGAGGTCACAGAGAAGTGGGTGGCAGTCTCTTCTCTCAAAATAGAAGCGATAGGACAAGAGGAAATGGCCTCAGGGTGTACCAGAGGAGGTTTACATTTGATAGTGGGAAAAATTTCTTCACCGAAAAGGTTCTCAGGTATTGGAACAGGCTGACCAGAGAAGCAGTTAGGTCACTATCCTGGAGGTATTTAAGAGATGCATAGACGTGGTGCTTAAGGGCATGGTTTAGTGGTAGACTTGGCAGTGCTGAGTTAATGGTTGGACTTGATGATCTTAAATGTCTTTTCAAATCTAAAAGACTCCATGAGTCTATGATGCTATCTACCAACACATTAAACACACTATGGGCCTCAGCATGATTTTTTTCTTTAAGAGAAAGAAGCCAGTAATTTTTCAATTACTTCTTATACCTACTGCGAGGTAAATTAACTCTACCCCAACTAAACACAGCAAATAGTTGGTGGTGTGTTTGTTTGTTTGTTTGTAATTTTGCATACTAGTATGGTATGAATGACTCTGCTGACTCTTAAAATAGCTTGTCCACTGTTGTTTAAAATTCCTGGGGGGTAATGATATCAACCCACACTGGTAATCAGGGGACAATCAAGTAAAAACTCATTGCATAAGTACAGGGCAATGTTACTAATGGTAAACAAGAAAACATACAAAAGGACCACAGATTAATTCTTCCCTATCCCAGTTCTCAGAAGTAATTGGTATTAATACTTTTTGCCTTAGATTTGAAATTCAAATTCCAGTGAAAATTCATTAAACATTCATAACAATACAAATCCTGAGAAAAATCAAGTGATTCTGTGAAATAAACCATACTGAAGACAGAAACCACAAGGAGTTGAATAAGCCAAGCACATCTGAGGTCATATCTGACTGTTATCTCTTTGATCAAATTACGCATTTTCCGCAACAGCACCAATAATTGAAGATCCTCTTACCAGAATATTTCATTATGCCTGAAAAAAAAATTGTCAAAAAGTAATTGCATGAGAACTCACTGAAGTCAGCCCTGGCTTACTTCAGAGAATTGTCCTATGTTTAAACATTACGTGAATTTTGCAATAGCAGCTTAAGTTTAAATCTGTTACCTTAGGAGACAGAAAATAAGTGGACTTCTGAATTCCTGGATTCTATCACTTTCAGATATGCAGCAATGTATTTTGAGGTTATAATAGCAAGTAACAAGATTAAATATATACAAAATGGCAAATCATGAAACAAAGTATTATAATGGTGTGACATATGCAAAGCCACAAACAGAGAAAGGAGGAAGAATTTCGTGCTTGTGATAAATGAGCAGGGCAATTGGAATAGTAGAAGTATAGTGGACAAAAATATTTGGGAATTTTATTTTTCCTGAACAACGTTAACAGATACAGAAGATGCATTACTCTATGTAGCAGTGCTGGGGGGAGGGAAGGGACGGACACAACAAAACCAAAAATGTGTCAGAGCGAAGATGTGTACTACAGAGAAGGCTGAAACCACATACGGTGTGGAAATATTTTATCACAGTCTTCCATCAGTCTCAGAACTAGACACTAAAAGCAACTAAACTGTAACTTTATCTGAAGGTTCTGTCTTCAGATTAAATTCTTTCCATAAATACTGAGGAATTCAGATTAATAGATTAATCAGATAAGAAAATAATCTACAGTAAAACCCTCAAATAAATGAAAAACAGGAAGTGTTTGTTCTCTGCTATGTAGATAAATCAGTTTCAAGCTATTTGCTTTTCCATCATTTAAACTTGCTCCCGCTCAGTTTTATTTGAGAACACTGTTAGCATGACTCAGTGGTGCAGTTGTATGAAACCATATGCTCAGAAGACTGAGAGCTGCTTAAGCCTGTCAAGAGTGAGACATATCACTGCTGACATCTGCACCAGTTGTCAAACCGATGACTATGAATGTCACTGGTCATTACACTTATTTTCAGTCATCCAGCTATAGCAACACAACCTGTAACTCTTTCCTGCTACTGCAGGGTACAAGGACCAATACTCTGACTTGCCTAATATGAGAAATAGTAGCATGGGGATAACATCCTCAGTCGCTATGACAGCATTCCAGGCTGTGATCCTATATCCACAAGGCCTGATAATAGGACAAACAGTGTCCAAGCTCTAAAAGACAATGAAGATGCTTTTGTTTTACTTTTTATACACATTTCTAGATGGAAAGAGAGGTCAAGTACCAACAACCCTTAATAAAATATTCTTTCTCCTAGGGCTATTTCCCATATATAAAAGGGGAAAAATAAGAAGTCAGGATGACATGGACACCTGGAAAGCCCAAGACCAACCCCCGGTTCTTATGTTTATATAAACTGCTGTTGTGATCGTTCCTGGAAGGAGCAAGGGAAATATTTCCTATGCCCTATTTCCTCACTGATCACATAGGAACTATCAAAAAATCAAGTCAGAAGTCATGCACTAACAAAGATTACTTTCCAGTCATAATATGAAATGCAATCTAAACTAGAAATCCAATATATCTTCTAGTTCTGCAAACACTGTCCAAAACTTAGTAAGAACACTGCAATATTGCATGGGAGCATATCTCCTTCCTATGGACACCATATGCTGTATTTCAACCTTTCTTTTCAAAGCTACCTCACTAACCTTGTGAGAGCTCACTTGTTCTTAAAATAAAACAAATGCCATTTGGTTATTTAATCAAAAAATGTAGCAATTTCTATCCTAGCACTTAAAGGAATTTTTATTGCATAAGTACAAATCTTATTTCAATCATTTAGCATAGAAAATATATTAAATTATTAATAACATAAATTACCTGTATTTATGTAATAGTATCTACATGTACAGTACTTTATTCAGAGTAAACTTTAAGTTTAAATATCTTACTTAACAGTCTCTTCCTGATGATAATACCAAGAGTGATACCAGTTAGTCAGGGCAGGTAACATTACCAAACTATCCTCCCAAAGGAAATGGATCTTATATATGAGCATTCCTACTGCGGTCATCAGGCCACAGCTTAACAGTGTGTGGCACAGTAATCTTCAGTATGACCATTCATCCAATTACTGCTAAAACAGTGATATTAATCTACTCGTAAGGGGCAAGTTAAGGGTCAATTGACAGAAAATACACGGATAATGTGTTACAGATCTGGTTTTGTCGGCTCTTACTGATTTCAGTATTCGGAAAGATTTTACTTCATTACTGAGTGCATTAAAACACGGAACCCAAAACTAGGTCAAATCACATTTGCATATTACCTGTGATGAATATCTTCAGCATTGCTAACGGCACGAGAGAGTCTCATACTCTGGTCTAGCAGGCATATTCCAGCAATGTGGACGCTCAGCCTGACATGTCACCACTTAACACACAACTCCACAGCCAAATCACTCTTGTCCCGACATCTCGAATAGGACCTCCCCCAGTGCTTTCCCATAAGGTTCAGCATTTATAATTAATATGATAGTTTTGGTCTAGAGTTTCAATCTTCAGAGACTGTTTGACATGCAATAATGTAACATTTGCCAGGGAATTTCTGAAATACGCACACACACACGTATGTATTTGTGTGCTAAGAAGAATAAGATACAGGTCCTTAGAAAATCAATAACACACCCATTTTGGTGGTGGTGCAGACAGAACAGGTGCAGTGTGTTTGGGCAAAGTAGCCTCAGAAAGCTCAAGTTCTATTCTTACAAAATAAGTTGCAACTCAGGCTCAGAGCTTGCCATGCAGAAAGCACACACTTTTAAAAACGAGCTTCAGATAAGTTTTCCTGCTCATCATTGTGTATTTTTATTACCCGATTGTTAGTTCTCAGATGGGAATGTGGCAAAGAACCACTGAATGCCTCAGCTAGTAGCACATTTTTTTTCTCTCCTTGTATGTGGAAAAGGCCAACAGATCTTTCTGTTCAGTCTGCCTCACTTCATGGAAAGAAAGTTATAACCCACACTAACTTTCACATAATGAACACTGTTTATACAATCCGATGACCTCCATAGAGCTGTATTCGCCAAATAATGTAACAAGAAATTTTAATTATCTGTGAACAACAACACAACAAAAATATTAAAAGCATTATGGAAATATCATGCCCCACATAGAGTCATATCAACTATACTGAAGCAAAGTGTAGCATTCAACAAGCAATGTCATGTTTTGCTATCCAAAAGTATTAATTTTTTTTCTGAAATGTATTTGCACTAGTAAGATTTTGCTTAAACTTAAGTGACATTCATTTTTCCGTAAAGGCAAACTACAATTGAAAAAACCAAAATTTTGGTTAAACGTTTTTGCTACAATTATATGGTAATATCTTATTGCACCAAATCTTATTAACTTAATTTGCTTCTTTCAATTAGTTCTTCCAAAGCTATAGACTGGGGAGACATCTTACTGCTCAGTCATAAATCACATGAACTGGTATTTAAGATTCCCACGCACTGCTCTTTCTAAATTCTGCATCTCCACAGACCTAACTGCCTTTAATTGCCTGCAGTGGCAAATCAAAAATTCAGTAAAATTACTCAGTAACCTGCAAATCACAGAATGGTTTGGGTTGGAAGGGACCTTAAAGATCATTTAGTTCCAACCCCCCTGCCATGGGCAGGGCCACCTTCCACTAGACCAGGTTGCTCAAAGCCTCATCCAGCCTGGCCTTGAACACTTCCAGGGATGGGGCATCCACAGCTTCTCTGGGCAACCTGTTCCAGTGCCTCACCACCCTCTCCGGGAAGAACTTCTTCCTGATATCTGATCTAAACCTCCCTGCTTTCAATTTAAACCCATTACCCCTTGTCCTGTCACTACAGGCCCTTGTAAAAAGTCCCCCTCCCAGCCTTTTCTAGTTGTGTACCAGCTCAAACAATTGTTTTTATTTTGTGGTTGCACACTGCCTTTATATTTCCATTATTTATCTCTTCCTTTACTTCAAAGTATTTTTTGGCAATTGCAAACCTGCCAAATTGTAAGATTAATAGAACATTGTAATAAATAATAGGCCTTCAATGTAGCTTTATAATTTACAGTATACTTTTTACTTTGCAAATCAGAAAATAAGCAGCTTTGTCATTTATCAGTAAGCTCGGAGGAGAACCTACTTAGTTTTCATCAAAAAAACACTCTATGTTGATTGATTTATATTTTTGCTCCAGTTTTAAAACTTAACAAAGGCTTCTCTTGCAAAGGCTCTCATTCTCCTCTACTTTCTCAGACTGCACTTTCAAGGTTTCCTGTGCCTTAAACATCTTCTCAAAGACTGCTTGGCCAAGAGTAGAAGACAGGAGAAGAAAAAAGGCAGCTATAATGGGGAAAAAATACACCATATAGAATAAACTACAAATATGCAGGTTAAATGGATACAATTTATCACATTCATAAATAGTGTTCCAATTGAACATATTTATTATTTCTAAGATGTAAAGCATAGTTTGTGTTACATTTTTTACAAGCTAAGTTGCTTTATTAACCAGTCACTCCTTAATAAGCTAGTTTGTTCTCAAATAAATTTTGCACTTAGTACTGTTTTCCTGTTGAAATTACAAACAAACCCCCTTAAAGTTGATTAAAAATACCATAACCTTCTTCTAAACACATAACTGGAGTCAAAATAAAATTTAAGCTTACTACATCATACTTCAGGTTACAGTTAGTAGGTCAAAAACATTAGATTTCCCATCATATCTACTATCTAGGCTTTATTTTAAGGGTCGTCCTGCTATAGAAACTGAGGGAGTGCCTAGCTATCAATTGCCTTAAATAACTCCTTTAGTTGAAGTAACAAATAGATGTCTGAGAGGTGTAATTTATACAATAATACAGCTTTTTACCTCAGCAAGTTCATGGTCTAGCAATCATGATTTTGTAAAGTTGTCATGTAATGACCCAAAGAAACGTAAAAGAAAGAGGAGATAATGTTACAAAAAGCAGTCTGAAATATTAGGCAACTTAACCATGAAAATGAGCATTGCTCTATGATGTCTATTACTGTACGGTTTACAACTGACCAATTATGGCTGTGTGAAAGTACACGTCTTAATATCGTATGTGATTAATTTTGTTCTTATGTGTCTTTCAAGGCACAGTGTCTTAATTAGGGGAGCAATTCTTAAAGAAATATTATCAGTAATTTTAGTCTTACTTTCAATTTATTAGGCATGAAAACAGCCTTTCCAGAACGATGCTCCATAAGTACATAACTTAAAATAGAACAGTTTTTGAGGGTTTATCTGCTTGTTTGGTGCTCTACTCATGTAAACACTTCAGCTATAAATGACAGTTTTTTAGGGCATAATTTGCTACATTCAGATATACAGCTTCAGACAGCATTGCAAGAACATTTTGTTAATCACACTAAATCTGTACTTCAGACCACAGTGTGTTTGTTTAGCTGATGGCTGCCTATAGATGGTCCAATTTTCACCTCTATATATTGAACAAAGAACACTTAAGCATCTTAGTGACTACATTTCTAAGCTCCACTCAGCTTGATTTCTCAAAATTGCTTTTCTGCTTTGGTTTTGTATTCTTACTTTCACTGCAAACCTTTTCCCAATTTTGTACTTCCTTGGTTGTGTTTCTGTCCTCTGGAGCAAGACTGTTTTTCACTGCTGCTCTCAGCCCATCTCAAATGGTTATGATGCCTACAGTGGATCTGAAAACTGAGGTTTCCTCAGTTGCATTCTGGCATTTTTTTGCTACATCTCTGAGCAGTGACTCTGAGCTTCTACTAATTAATGTCAGTCCTGTGATTTATGTGTGTAAATAATCTTGAAACGTGGGCATGTTCAAAAGTGGCATTCCTTTTCTACTACAGTTATTCCTTCTTTCATTTCTTGCACGATCATTAAACAACTGAGTGAGTGTGGTAAGAGCAGAAAGCAGCAGGTACACTTACATCTCAGGCTATGCCACTACACAGCACTTCTCTGACACAGGACCACAGAATGTCCGAGAGTGGAAGGCAACGCCGAAGATAGTCCATTCTGACTCATTAACTCCACACAAGTTATGCAGGGACATGCCCAGTCAGATTTTAGTATCTCCAAGGATGAATACTCCACAACACCTCTGGACAACCTCTGTCAGACTTTGACTACCTTCCAACTAAAAAACCCCAAAATTTTCCTCTTACTTTTATGTAGAATTTCATGTGTTTCACTTCGTGTCTGTCATCCTGTCACTGGGCACCACTGAGCAGGGTCCAGCTCTGTTGTTTTTACTCCCACCTGCAAGTATTTATGCACATAGACAAGGCCCTGCTGAGTCCCCCCCAGCATAACTAGCATTCTTCAAAATTCATTTTTCAAAACAAAATTGAAATGTTCATCAGGCAAGTTCAGACTGCAACTAAATGACATTTCTAACACAATAATTTCATATCTGTAGATTTAAAACCAGCTGTTATCCCTGGATTTCCATTTATTCTTGGTAGAATTAAAGGCAAATAATTAAGATGCAGATTCTCATCTGGTACAAATTAGCAAAATTCCATGGGAATGAATATAAATGCAAACAGACAAGCAAACAATAACTTATAATCTAGCTATTAACTTTGATTAAAACTGTTCTGTTTGGCAGTTTATCGTCCAACCAATTATCAGGAAAATTAATTACTTCCTGAAAATCATATTGGAGATCCTTTGATGTAAAATATGAAAATTGACAGAATTATCTCTCTTCTGCAGTATGTATCACTTTAATGAATACCTATTTTTAAATCCATTCTTATCACTTCACAGATTTTGTCAATTCTCCTAGCATCTGAAAGAATCCTAGGATTTTGAGGCTTCTGACTCAAATCTGCTCTTTAAAACCATGGCCTCATCTTGGAGAGTACATACTTAAGTTTTTAAAAGGCAATCAGAATATGAATACGCTTGTTCATCCTATCCAGCCATCTGAGCAAGAAATATAATGAGGTAGATAACAGCAAAATCACAGTACAGTGTAAAGCTGCTTAACTCATTTAGGACCAGATTTTATTACTTTTGCCCATGTATTATCAGTTATCCCCATCCGTGCTTATACAAGAATTAGAAATATTGTTTATAGTAGTAATAAAATGCTTTTAAAACAGGGTCTCATAACAAATTTAATGAATTATACTAACAAAGTCTTGTCACATCCTTAAAGGTGTTATTCCCACATTAAAAATGTGACAGAATAATGCACAGATTGAAGAGGAGCCTAGATTTTGGCAGGAGCTCTGAACAGACACCAATTATAATACAGATGGTTGACATCTTTGTGGAGACATCCAAACACTAGATAGTTTTCCATAGATTAAAAAGGGAAATCATCACCTATAAAGAAACACGCTTTTTTAGATTTGCTACTATCTATTGATAATAATTGAATTGAATCAGGTATAGTGGCAACAACAACAAAAACCACAAGGCATTATATTTAAAAAAATTCCCACTCATTGAGAATGCAAATTGCTTTTTAATACCCTCACCTTATAGTGCAAGAGGATGAACACTGCCAGTAGATTACCATATCATAATCTCATGGAATTAGATAGATTAAATACCCCATTACAGACACTGAATGGCAAAACACTAAAAGAGAAAACATACCGAGTATTGTCAAAGTAGGATGCTGACATTTTAAACAAAGCAAGAAAGACACAAAATTTTGGATTACAAAGCTACTGGATAATTTTAGAAATGTATGTATCTCTTAAGCAAAAAGGATTTCTGACATCAAATATCTGCTAGTAGAAGTTATATTAGCCTTCAATTACACTTCTACATACACAAATTACACACACCCCCCTTCATTATAAAGGTCTTTTCACCTAGCCTTGTTTTGTATACACCTGGTGTGTATTTCTGATGGTAACACTTTTTTTTAATGCAACTCCCTAAAACAAGTACTTATGAGCAGCACAGGGCCTGGCTAAGATGGAGTTAATGATCATAGCAGCCTATATGGTGCAGTGCTTTGGTTTCATGACTAAAGCAGCACTGATAACGCACCAATGTTTTGGCTACCGCTGTGTGGTGCAACCACTGAATCAATTCCTTTTCCCCACTCTTCCCCCAGTGAGTAGGCTGGGGGTGCACGACGGGTTGGGAGGGGACACAGCCAGGACAGCTGACCCCAGCTCACATAAAATGAAGAGCTGGGTGGGGGGTGCTGGCCTGGGAGGCAGCCATTGCTCAGAGACTGGCTGGGCATTGATCTACTTGTGGAAGGTGGCAAGCAGCTGCCTGTGCATCACCGTGCTCCCCATCCAACCCTCCATTCTATTATTTAGATTGTATGGACCCACAAGTTTTCTGACTTTTTCCACTTCCTGCATTCTCCCTAGTCCCACAGGGTGTCAGAGTTGAACAGGTGAGCACTCATGCAATGCTTAGCCACTGGCTGGGGTCAACGCACCACAACCCCCTAGAAATACCTGGTGCAAATCCTATATATTTTTCTAAATCAGACATTGTTTTGTAGCTTCCACAAATGTTGACGGAACATGAAATGTTACAGTACAACCTATGGAAATGACTGCGGTCCACAAGATCAGCTTTAGCTTAAGCACTGAGTCATGTGCATTTGGACTAGTGAAGAAGCAGCGATTACTGCAACTATCTGCTAGAAGAAATACACACACACCAAAAAAAAAAAAATCAGGTAAGGTCACAAGGATAGTCCTTGTCTTTTCCATTCCTTATTTACTGGAATCCCCTAGATTTTGTGTTAGGGTTGAAAGCCTACTGCTTTGATTATTAACATCAATCAGTATTCACCAGACAACTCAGACACCACCTTCATCAGGCCCTTTTCTACGGCCTCTTTAAGAAATCAGTAAAATGTAAAACTCGGACCAAATCAAAACAGAAAAGAAAGTTACAGGAGACTCAAATACTGCATTGCCTACATCTTTAGTAGACCTCCACAATGTTTTTCTTTTCATTGGTATATATGTAAAAGCATCACTATGCTTCTCATAACTCTGACTAATGTGAGCTAACGGACATTATTTGATATGCACTAATATTTTACAGAAATGGAACCAGTTTTAGAGTTCAAAATATAGTGGTTTGTCTACTATAACCAGTGAGTTGCAGCAGGATTGTATCCATCAACACTTGAAATTTTCAACAGACAGAACTAACCTTAGAATCCTGTTTTACACTCGGCTAATCTACTTCCATTTTAACCAGGGAGGGACATCTTACTGAGAAAGACTTCCACATACTCTTGTTCAATGGTGAAACCCAGCTGTATATTCCATTTAATTTTTAACATAGAGTTTATTTTAAGAGTCTAGTAAGAAAAAGACACTTGAAATATATATATATAAAGATAAAAATTATTTTATATGTGCATATATCTATCTATGAATGTCTGCATTACGCTGCAAGAGATATATTCTGTTAACAGTATCATGGCACTTTCACTTTGATGGTTATTCTGGAGCTCTGGCTCAGGCTTTATAAAAACTGAGGAAACTGGCTTGAAGCCCAAAAGCAAGTGTCTCAAGGATCAGTTTTCTTTATTTTATACAGCATCTTTCACGCAAGTATTTCAGACAACTACAGCAGATACAGAACAGTTAAAAATAGAAAAAGCAGATGAATGAGACAGAGATCAAAGTAATTTCTTAAACAAGTAAGAGACATTTGTTGGTGTCATACAACCAGGAAGTGTAAAATCTGAATTTCCCTGAGTTTCCGATTATAATGTCATTATAATGAAAATAAAAACAATTCAATTTATGCCTCACAGATTTTTATAGCTTTCTCTAATCAGAATACTTTCTTTAGAATTACTTCTATAATTACCTTTATTTTCTAAATAAAATCAGAGTTTGCTGCTTTTGATAGAAAGGGTAATAATTCTAGAGAAACATGAGCAAAATTATTAAAGAACTGATGCTAACTTGAAAGCCTGGAAAACATATTTAATTTAGGAACTACTATGTAACTCCTTTAGTTGTTTCCCATGTTCGCTTGAGAGTTTAACAAACAATAGAACATATCAAATATAATAAAAGTCCTATAAAAGTGGTGGTTAGGAGTTTGTTTGCTTTTGCATTATTGTTGTACAGATTTTGTTTATGAGACTTGAAACAGTTCATTTATCATGAACACATTTACAAAACCTGCAGAGAACCTGACTCTTAAAAAATGTCTCTCTCCCTAATACTATGCGTATACTACTGCCATTTCTTGTAAATACCACATTTATGGGATATTTTGGAGTGTGGGGAGAACACATATATTCTCATGGGGTACTTTCAGTGTAATAAAATACTTTAATCTCCTGGCAGGTTTAAAGTGCTGAAGCCCTCAAGACTTGTAGACAGCAGATCAGCCATGCCAGGATGGAGAAGAGAGATAACAACAACTTGATGATACAGGAGAAAGCAGAAATTGACTGACAACCAAGAATTATTAGTCACATAAAGAAGACAGAAGGCAAGGAGTACCTCTGCCTCAGAAATGGATAGTTGCACAGATGTCATAGGCTTTGGAACAGTTTTGTCCAACTGGAAAATTGCAAATAAGAAAGCCTTCCCATGCCAGCCTTTCTGCCATGAAAGCTTCACTCCTGCACTGCTGGGAAAGAAATCTCCTTGGACAGAGGCTCACCACCTCCTCTACAGACCACATGCCCTACCTTAAGGCACAGCACCTTCTCGAGTCAGACTGGCTTTTCACTGAGACCTCAGTGAAAACAACAAGAGCTCATCACTGGGTCTTTTAAGCTTTTAAATCATTTGTATTAAAATATTAGGACAAGAATCTTAATTGTGTGTAAACTGGCACAGCTGCACCAATTTCAATCCTTCCATAGTGAAAATATGAACTACTGATAGTGTCATTATTGATGTGTACTTAGCACACACATATTGTGCACTTGATATATCATCTTTTCACAGTTTTTGTTAGATTGACTATTTCTGTAGACTAAGCTGACTTTTAAAACTATTTCAGAAGTTTTTCCCCCTATAAGGCAGCCTATTTTAAATATTTTCAGCCTCTATAGGTACACTTAAACCTGGAAAAAAGATATTAATAAAAAAATTTTACTGGTATAATTCTAGTATTCAGGCAGATACTGAGTGAGAGAGGAATGAAATTCCTGCCAGGACAGCATGGAATGTGCCATGCAAAGTTTTCAGTATTCTCAAATTTTCCACAGCAAAAAGCCTCAAGTCTACATCAAACACATGTGAGTGGGTAGGTGATTCACAGCCTCCTTGACCTTATCCATATCTTACAACTACTCTTATAGACTACAACCCTGAGACTAGAGTAGATAATCCACATTTCCTTCACTTAGATATCAAATACTTCCATTCCTTAATCTCCATTTTATCCTCTAACCAGCTTGTTGCAGTCAGCCCTGTAGGCAGGGAAAGCTCTGGATGCCATTACTCATTCCAAACTTGCTCAGCCCCGTGTTTGCTTGGGGCTCCACTAAGCATTGCTATTTGCTCAGTTTTGAAGGCAGAAGAAACTATAATTTACCACAAAAATCCCAGAGAAAGTTTAGATTAAGAGAATGTCAAACACTGCAACTGCTGCCGCCACCTGGGGGTGAAGCAATTGAAGGATGACAAAACCTGTGCTGAGGGACCTTGGTGACCACCTCCTTCCACCACAGCCACCAAGGAGTTTGCATAATTACTACAACTACACACAAATTGCACAACTAGATACAAATTCAGACAGATACAGAAAATATTTATGTGACTAATTATTTTTCGGTAAGGAGATATGTAACACCACCTAAATAACACACAGACTTTTGGTGTAAATACTCGGTTTAAAATATTCACTATCTGTATTATTCAAGTAGTCCCTTTAATCAAAATATTATGTGGGACCTTGAGCTTTTAAAAAGCAGTGTAGTGCCTTTGAAATTTACATCACATGCTTTGTCCTCTAAGGCACTGATGCTTACCCTATCTCAAAAATTCCTGAAATAACAAAATTTCATTTTTACTTCATTTAAAAAGTATAGATTAAAATGTGAGAGGACCCAGGTTATACCAGAGTTGACTTAAAAAAAAACCAAAACACCCACAAA
>NW_010248102.1:0-50942 GCF_000690775.1 Eurypyga helias | reverse complement strand
ATAACACTGCATGATGTTCAGCTTTCCTGTGAAAGTTCATAAATGTTTTTCTGCTCTTTTTATTTGTAATTTTTTTTCACAGTAATGGAATGGAGAAGAAAGTGAAAGCAGCTCAGGTTTTGACAGCCATTGACACAGACAATCCAACAAACAAACAAAACTGATCACTTCTTACAAATATTTAAATCACGCTGAAAATGACAGCACACACAGTGTCTCAAGGCTTTTACGATGTCAGATTTGACTGGAAAGTTGTGACAGAGCTGCTCAAACATTCAGCTTGCTTAAAACAATCACAACAGTAACACAACACTCAGTCTTGTATCTCTCAAAAAACGTCTTAATTTCACAGGAATTTTCAAATTCTACTGAAGATAAACACAACAGAGATCTTCTCATGAAACGTGACTTTCTGTACCAGTTTGCCCATGTTTTAAAACCATATTTCATTTTGAATAAGAAGTGAAAATATTTGTGAGTGATGCAAAGCTAAGATGAAATTTATACAGCGCATGCTATGTTTCTCAGCTTAGGTTAAGCATCTAAAAGAACAATCATTTTCTTAGAAATTTTTCTTTTCTTAGAATACAGTATGCAAGAAAACGATTTCAGCAACCACTTGTCCAGCACTAGATTCTTTCTCCTTTCAATGGAGAAAAAGCATATAGGCTTAAAAATTGGCAGAAGGACTAGAAATTAACTATTCAGAAAAATGTCATCCTGAAATGATACAAATATCTCAATTTGTGGAGCCCTCAAGAAGGAAAAAGAAACTTCAGCCAGATTGCTGCGAAGTCTTTGTATCATTAAGGTACATATAACCCAGAAAATTGTAATTGAAATGGTGTGTTCCATCGTGTTTTGCAAATTATGTTCCTGGAAACGATGAAGAAAGTATTTGCCATCGTGCTTCACGTTCACCCTACAGCAGCTATGGGAACTACTTCTCATTAATGGCCAACTCAGCTACAGTTCTGGAGTAATGTCACTGCACAGAAATCCTAGCCCTATCAAGTTTATTTTCCTTGCACATCCATTGATATAAAAGGGTTTGACTGCGTTTTCCTCTGTATTTTGGTAAAGTTCTCTTAGCTGTTACATGATTAAGTACACTCTACTGTACTATGATCAAAAGCATCTGGAAAGGTGGAAGTGAAGAAATGCTCTCTGGGAAAGTGCGCTTAATGCTTGCACTTCAGAGTCGCCCATTATCAACATTTCATAGCTAGTTTCTTTATTTTCAGGTCCCCAAGGTAAGAACAGTAAATTATGACTTGAACTAAACAAGTCACACTTGGCTCCAAAATCAGATTTTCCTACCTCCAGTTTCAGGTCCCAGAGGCGGGCAGAGGAAATCCTGGTCACAGCCAAAGAAGTCATTTTTGGCTCTGAAATAAATTTTCCTGCTTTACTAGAGCCAAACCCTACCATTGAGAGTACCATAGCTTTAAGCAATACTTTAACATTTTTTTATATATATTTTGCTTTAGCAACCTGATTCTTCAGCAATATGAAACTGTTTTCAATACCTCAGAATTAGGGTTTTGGCCTCTCTTTCTTAAATCAGCATTGTTTATTATCAAGTACACTTCAGAGCTTTAATAATTTCTTTCTTCCTAACACTGACAAAGTGCTTTAGACTCTTCTCTTCGTGAAAATGAGTGAACGTGAGATACTACATGTTGAAAATTTTTAAGTGAGGCAACTGGAAAAGAAACTAAATTATATTCTTTAAAGGTTCCACAGAAAATAACTTATAAAAGCATACAGTTACTTCAGGAGACCAAACGCTTGCCATTTAATACCACAAGTCGTGGCATATATTTAGCACAAACATATGGAGAAAATAAAATTGGATATTAAACATCACACTTGACAATGAGTTTCTTGCCCAAGTAGACGGATGTCTGGATCCAAAATGTTACAATTCAAAATATATAACAGAAGTTAATGAATAGGATGTTAGCATCAGATAACATGTATCTGGGATTACACATCTTTTGCTGTCACGTTATTTATGTTCTCTAATATTACAGTTCACTGGTATTAGCATCAAGTTACAAATCATAAAATACAGCTAGAAAGCAGGTTGATCACAGACAAGTAATATTAGTGGAGATGAGCCAACATCAAACTGCCAACATAAAATATTGGTCTCCAAAGGTACGATTCTACAAACCCTTCTGATTGTGCACAGTCCTCGAAGTATTAAAGGGATTACTCACATAAGTAAAAGCTATGTGCAGGAGTAAGGGGTTATGGAATTGAGTCTTAAGAGGACTTTTATTAACCCAAAAAGCAGACATGCAAGTGTATTTTCATGCAGAAGCAGAGTACTTGTTAGTGATTTAAATCAATCCCAGAAGTATATCATTCATGGATATTCCAAGGGAATTGGTAATCACTTGCATTTCCTATTTTTAAAGGGATGTCATTATTAATCATCTTATCAGGTTCTTCATTCGGTATATCTACTTAAGCACCTATTGCCATGTACCTGTGTTCACAGTTTTATGTCTATACAGGTCTAATGCAACTGTATCACTGTGTTTTGAATTTTCTTCTGTCTGCTCAAAACTCAAGCTCCTCCCAAAACTTCAAAGCTGGAACTTTTAAAATTTCCAGGTTTTTTGGTTAGCCTACAAAATCTAAAGAAACACTAACTGACTATATCATAAAAGCAAATGTTGTAACTGTGCTATAAACCTTAACTGTTTCATTTGGGAAATTACTATGTCCTAAATTCCGACAAAGAAAGATACACTGTACGGTTTCCTCTAATGTTTAAAAAAATCTGGATTCTTCTAACTCCCTGAGAAAATGAAAAAATTCCAACAGAAAAAACTGTTAGTAAGGAGAAACATTTACAGCAAAACCAGCCACCCTGAAAGAAAGTCACTCGGTTGTACTTGGAAGGGAGAATTCGTAACTTCTTAGGATGATGGGCACTACTGACATGCTTGGAAAATGATCCTGAATAGGAAGAAGTATTTGAATAAAATACTGTAAAGATTTTCCTCCTGATAGTCGTATCATAAATTATTTCTCCTGTTTAATGCAATGAGTATTTGAACATTAGCTTTCACTTTAAAAAACAATTCTATTCCCACGCCAGTTCCAAAGGATTTAGATCTGGTCATAAAAGTATGGCTAAAAGAACTGAAGTTGCATCATAAGCAGGATGGCACAAGTATCATTTAAGCCCCACGGCTTGTGACTTTTGGATTCTAATAGCTAATGAATCCGTAGTACAGCCAGCCAAACTCCAACTGGACAATAGTTTAAGGCTTAACTATAGACAATCAATTATCTATAATTAATAAAGACTCTCTCTTCATTTCAGGTAATACTAATAACTATCTGCTACGTGACAGCATCGTTCATAGCATCTCTTCCAATCTCTACAAGTTTCATGCACCTTTTTTTTTTCCTTATTGACTAATTAATACTCTTTTGTTCTACGCAGTTTTACTCACTGAAGATCACTCCAAAGCATTTAGAAGAATTATAAAGTGTACAGGAATAAAACTTTGTTTTCCTTTCTACAGGTAAGGTCTGTTGGTCTAGGGGGACTAAAATAACAACAGTATTATAAATTTGTTAATACAGATTATTAAAATCAGGATATCACACTGTTTTTATGTAAAGTTAAAAATCTTTTGAAATGTAGTGCTTGCTTTTCCATACCCTTTGATAATACATTTGTTTCATTGCATTCTGGGAAGCAATACTATGGGATCAGCTCACCCACAAACATACCAAAAGAATAGTTTCAGGTGAAAAGTGGTGTCATGTCCCATTCTCCCTCCCCTTTTTCTTTTTAATATTACATGCCAATCGTCATTATCAACAGCCAGTTTTCATAAAAAGTAGAATTTAAATTACTTTCCTGAGCTGACATGACCCTGAAAAAGATGCTTAATCTTCCAAATTTCTTTTTTACCTGTGCTTATATTTCTACAAAGCTACTAACTGACCTTCTTCAGCGAACAGAGTGACTATGCTTCACTGTCATTCTTCATGCAATTAAGCTCAACTGGTAAAAGAAATATGCATTAATCCAGAACTTTTTGGGGTATCTGATAAACCTAAAGCCTGGGACAAAGCAAAGTATCATTCAATCTAAAGGAAAGTACTACTAGCTGGATATCACTCTGGATTGAAGTTCTTGAGCAAAAGAAACATTTACAATAAAAACAACCTCCTCTCCTATTATTCGAGAAGCACTGCCATGCACCAGACAGCTCCTCAAACCTGATGCTAAGAGACTGGTGCATGCCCTTCTCTCATCTAGAATTGATCACTGCAGTGCTTTGTGCATTACCATATCTAAATATATACACTCAAACCTTTAGCTGCCTACAATTTGGCAGCTAGTGTTTCTATCCCTACTTAAAAATTTAGAGGTTTCTTTTAGCTCAATTTAAAAAAAAGATAGTTCAACACAACACTGATTTCTCTGAATTTAGTCATCAGTAGTGGGATGTACTGCCCGTGATTCTATTATATTACATATTTGGTTGAACACAAGGTAAAAATCAAATACACTTTTTAATCTTAAGGAACATAATCCACTGTGAACATAATTCACCCGTGACACATTCTTTTCAATTTAATTTTGTATCATCTAGAACACAAAAATACTGACTTATTGGAAATCATTTGGAGTAAATTGTAAGAGTTCCAGCCATACTACAGACCAAGTATTTCCAAAATATCACTTCAGAACATGCTTCTAAAACAAAGCATTTCTAACACTAGAAAGCGTGCTATGTATTTGTTGAATGTAAATGTTTTTATACTGCAGTACAGCATGTCATATTTTAGTAAGACAAAAAAATGTTGCAGCTGAATAAGTGCTTCAAGAAAATGATGCAAGCACTGGAAGAACATGGCACTAGGCAGCCACCACTAACATAACCTTACTAGGCCTTATAGGATGTGGGTTTTTTCCAGCAAGGCTGTAATTAGGCACACACTGTAGACAACAAAGAAGTCTTTGGTTGTTCACTTAAGCTTAGAACACACCTCTAAAACCAAAGCTGTGACTGTTTCGGCTTTCAAGTGCAAATCTATGATTTTCTTGTTTGATTTGGCATTACTCATAACCAGAATCCAGCTGTTCCTGGTATTTATTTATTGTGGTACTTCACTCTGTTTCTTAGCATCAGAAAGCTCTAAAAGCCAAGAAGTTCTAAAAGGTACACATAAGAAAGCAGTGATGTGGCTATTATTATTACCAGGAAGAAGTGTGTTAGCAGCTGGGCTACTACCTCAGCGGCATGCACAGATGACTAAAAAATAAGTCAACTTACAAACTAGTCAATAATGAATTGAATTTTTCAGTACATAGAAATGTACTGTAAGTCTAGAAAAACATTTTTCCATATTCACTGGGGGTAATTACACAACAGCACAGGCAGCAGGATG
Organism: Eurypyga helias; assembly: GCF_000690775.1. Taxonomy (NCBI): domain Eukaryota; kingdom Metazoa; phylum Chordata; class Aves; order Eurypygiformes; family Eurypygidae; genus Eurypyga; species Eurypyga helias. Next base: position 45,512 of record NW_010248102.1, on the reverse strand, counting down.
CTACTTTGGCCACCTGCTGAAAAATAGAAACAGTCTCAAATTTCTTTCATTGGAGGCAATTCAGAATACTATCTTTAGAAGGCAATGAGAACTTTTTGCCTGAAGTCAGATGAAACTTGAATTATCAAAAACGTAACGTTATCAGTATCCAGGAAGAGCTTTTGTTATATCATAATTTCATACCTCAAAATTTCAAGCTAATGAAGCAGCATTAGCTTGGAAAAGGTTTACAATTCCACTCTCTGTTTAAGTGGGAAGTGTCCTACACAGTGACACTACAGAAGGCAATAGGGATTGGAAAGGTGACACACTATGGTCAATGATCTAGCGTGTGAAAGACATGCCTTCATTATATTACTATTTTACATTATGACTACTGTTATCTTTCCCCCTATTTTCCAAAATAATCTTTTGACCAATCCGAAGAACTTATTTTAAACTGTTTTCCTACCATTTACCCTAGATACAGTGGTGGGTTATTTGGTTGTCTAAGTCAGGAAATAACTTCATTTCTATAGCAATTACATTAGTTTTGGGATACAAAACCAGGCAAGTGAAGATGGAAACATACTGGTGTTTGGCAGAGTATAACGTTAACAAGCATTTAACAACACAATAGCCTTCACTAGCAATGTCAGACAAATATTTACGATACATCTAGCACGGTATACATTTATTCAGAATGATGTGAGCCCACACAACCTGCTGTGCTGTTCCTCCTCTTAACTGTGTAGCAGGTAACTCAAAGAATTCAAATGGGATTGAGGAGAATCCAAGGGTAAACATTTAGAAAACATATTTGTGCATATTTGGGGTTTTAAACACGACACAAAAATAAAGCACAACTCTTTCAATGAGGTGTTGATATCCTACCTGAAGGTCTTTCACATTTGGAAACGGAATACCTATGGTTATAACTGCACGGGCATTCTCATCACAGAAATCCAAGCCTTCACTAACTTTTCCTCTGCATACAGCTATAAGGAGTGCTCCATCTTGAACAAGCCAGAGAGGAATATACAAATCATTCCCAGTGATAAACTGAGTATCAGAAGAAAGTTTCATCAACACCTTTTAAAGAGCTAAATATAATATAGCATAAGACCCAGTGCATCAGTCTGCAAAAGGTGAGTGGATATAAAAATATGGACTATTTTGTTAGAGGCGTGAGATTAATTCCACTCGATCAATAATACTGCGATTTTGAATATCAACTAGCAAAATGATTTCGCACTACATAATACAGTGGTACCTCATTATGCAAGAGCCATATGTACCTACAACAAAATTTTAAATTTTAACATTAAATTTTGCATTCCAAAAGTCATGCTACTTATTGTTTGCCACACTATAATTCTTTGTTCTCTATACTAATGTTTGAGTAATTTGAGGAGAAATCCTATAATGGCTGTAATAAGATGGCAAATCACCGTTATGCAATGTACTGTCAGTTTGATTCTTTGGGAAGCCATTCTGCACCCTACTGGACACACAATTGCACATCCTTACACCGTTCACTGCCTTTTCAATACCATTATTGGGATTATGCATCACCATGTACATCCCTATATCCTCATGCAATAATATAAACAGCATTTAATCTTCCTCATTTATCAGAATAATTTATGAAGCTGAGATGAACGAATGGTTTATCCATACCTTATTCTACTTTAAGAATACTTTTTTATTTAAAACACGAAGAGTCTGTATCAACTACTTTGTCTGAAGAACATACCTTTTTCTCCTTTATGTTTTATTGCATCATAGTATATTTTCAGCAGTTCATCAAAGTCACTCTTTGCCCCTCCTTGAGGCTCTGCAATGACTGTCTTAACCAGCTCCAGGTTTCTCCATAAGCCAGTGTGCATCCAGCGATCTTTTAATTTATCCAACAGCTGAAAACAAACAGAAACATCCAGAAGAACTGCAACGAAAGGTCAATCACTTGAACTGTTCAAATAAAGCACACAAAGGCACTTATTTTAGTGAAATTATGTTACTCAGTTTTTGTCTTTATGAATGTTTCCTTACTATATACTGTTCCACAGCTATACACCACTTTGTAAACATGATGGCCACTAATTTTGCTAATTGGAAACAGTGCAGATTGTTGAGTTATCAAAGCAAAACTCTCTAAATCTATGAGTGGTCACTAAAGAGCATCTTCTGGTATTCCTCAAAGCAACAGGAATGTCATTGAAAGAAAACTGGAAATTGCCTGGTTTGCTGATTACCACATAAAAGATCCATAAGACTGGAAGCAAATTCTAAATTAATTTGAAACAAGCCTTTATATCTTAGATTAAAATGTATATAGATAAGTTGGGGGAGGAGGTATTGACACAGGATTTACCAACAGCTCCCTCTGCTTCTCGAAGGGCCTGCCAGCTTTGTTATATCTACAGATTCTGAACTGTGCACACTTTACTCCAAGTCAGTTCATGTTCAAATCTTGCAAGCAAATAAGCTTGTTCCACATCTAGTGTGAGCATGACGAAAATACGTATTGCATTACAAAAAGCAAGGTCCAAAATTACCACAGAAACTGAACTGAGATGGGTGGGGGACCATTTTCTGTTAGTAGTCATCACACGCCATTTTCTCATCAATTTTTAGACTGAATTTTATCTAGACATGGAGCAAAAGAAGCCACTCCTTCACCTGACATGCTTGCCTGATGGTGCACAGCACTGTCCTCCAGACAAAAGCAAGACAACCAACACATTTTAGAATGATCTGAGTAGATTTGGTTCAAAGGACAGAAGTAAATACTTTATTTCATTCCTGTTAGTGTTCAGTGATCATTAGTGCGTCACTAACTATTGTGCAGCAGTTACTGAGCTTCACACGCACAGAGATTCTAAATGCACAGAGTCTGTAATAAGGGTTATGCTCTTACTTTGTCTGTACTTCGCTCAACTCCACTCACTGATGACTTTTTCAGTCTTTTGATTCAGTCTATATAGACAGCTCCATCTTGGAACATGCATTTGTCCCAGTTCTTCAAAAAGCCACAGCATTCCTTAACTTCAACCCATTTGCCTTTCTGACTCACGCCAGCCAACATCTCAGGCTCCTGAATGGTTACAAAATTAATCTGTCCCATGTCCAAATATATGGTTTAAGCATTATTGTGAAGCAAAACTAATGGTAACTAATTGTTGTCACACCTGACTTTACAGGTGTATTTACACTTGCAAATTTATAGGAAACTGTTTACAAGATTAGTAATTGTGTATTTCATGTTCTAAGCACTGAAGATCTGAACTTACTCTCTGACATTAAATATTTGGATTGAGCCCTTTTGAGGTACATGTGGTTCAGAGGGGACAAATGCTGTGTTATTGTTGATTTTTCACTATCTTTGTTCAAGCCTCTGTTCAGGGAATTACATTTGCTTACTACTGACAGGACACTTTCCTAAGCAAGCACAGAGAGACTAAGTGATAAATAGTACAAAGTTTCCTACATATACAGACGTTATTGTAGAATAAATCATCTTTCCTAGATGTGTCTGTCCTACTGTTGTCCCCCTCTCTACCAGCTCTGTCATTTCCTGGCAGCGTTCTGTCTGTAATCTCTTTTTATATAAAAGGTTGTAATCCTATGACCAAGCAATGACTGTCCATCTTGCCATCCACAGCCTGCCACTATGTCTTCAGTTCTTGGATAGGAAATGGAGATAATTGTGGTAAAGAAAAGAATTGAGCAAATTATGCCTCTAAGTACATCCCATTTGGGATCTGCTAGAGCTGCCAGTGACTGTAATAATATTAGCTTTCCAGATTTCATTCTTCCTTCTATGGAACTAATGTCTGGCTGGGCATTCACTTTGCAGTCCCTGCTAAATCCAGTCCTAGCACTGCCTTCTGTTTACCACACAGGACACAAGGAGGCCAGTAAGATAATATAGACAGGATGTACCTGGGTATAATTGAATCTGACATTTACATACATAAAATTATCCATGCTTTGGACTCTAAGGGTCACGTGCCCCTGACTTTGTCCTCCTCCTACCATCTCAGCTGCTGAAAACAACTGGTATTTTTCCTCAAACCTTTATGACACGCTCTTTAGCTGAAAAATTGTTTCTTATTTTTAAGAGAACCAAAGTCTGCTGACAGTTTCAGAAAGTTTCAGAAAGGGGAAGTTTCCTTACAAAATATACTTAATCCCTCAATTCCACTGTATTTCTCCCATATTTGAAAGTAATATAACTTAAAGTCATAGTTGGAAAGATGGCAGTAGAAAACCTTCCTCCCAATTCTTAAGAAAACATCCCTTCTCTTTTGTGGGTTACCCAGCCCCTCCAGGCCATCATCTGTTAGACCATAATAGGTTCAGGTTTCTTGTTTAATTGACAGCAACCATCACAACAGAAAAATCTACAGTTTTTGATGGAAATAGGTGAATTATGCATGAAAATCTTTGGCAAGAATGGAACAAGTCATTTAATTCACACAACAGTTATTACCTCTTCCATTTAATGGAGTTTGCTAGATAGGGAAACTTTCTTGTACACCAGAAATTATGCACAAACCCACACAATACTCATGCTACAGATACAGACGCTAAAACGACAAGTATTGTGGACATGACTGAATACAAATAAATAAAATATAGTACACATACATGCCTCATAAGAGCTAGGAATCAAATGCAGGATTCTCATAAAAAAATATTTCACTTCATGTTGAAAAAGTGCAAATGGGCGCAAGATATAATGCCAGGAATCACAGGAAGCAACCATTAATGCCCATAGTCAGTCACTTTTTCTACCCAAGGGAATAATAGTTTCTGCAGTGGAAGGCAGTCTGCGTATATTTTATTAAACCCCTTAAAAATGGATTCTCAAATGGTTTATTAACAAATGGTCTTCCTCCAAGAGAGCAGAAAATCTTGTTAGAAAGAATCTGTCATCTTCCCATGCACTGAAGGATGTTTACTTTGATCGCTTTTTCCTTTCTTCCCTTCTGCAATTTAAAGACACCTGTAAGCTACGATCCATAGAAACCTATGATCTCAGTGTTTAGATTCACCCTTCATTTTTGTCAGTATCCCCCTTTTTAGACAGCTTTTGAACCACTCTTGAAGTTTGGGAATGGAGGAAACTGTTTTCTCAACATCTCTTGCCATTATGTTGCACTCCTAGACAAAATCCTCTCATCCTGTGTCCACGAAGGGAAAGCTTTGCCCCTTTTCATTTGCCGCTTCGTTTTATACGGTGCCAAAAATCGCATTAGGCGTTTCCCATGTCATGAAGCAAGACCGAAGACTTGTTTAATGTATTTTCCCCTCAGGCAAGTTCATTGTAATTTCCAGCATCTTAGCAAAGTTGAAAAGTTAACTTGCAGCCACCAGGCTGCTGGGGATGCACTCTCTCTGCAGTATTCATTACCTCCTGACAGTGATTTCTCAAGTAACAAATACCTGAGATGAGGGAGGGTCTAACAGAAAACACTAACTTGATGAGTTACTTGCTTTGGTTTACAGTTCCCTAGCTCTTGTCCTGCTACAAGGACCTGTTACTAAATTTCTTCACATAGAATATTCCTTAAATATTTTAGCATGGATTCATGTAATGAATGGATTGCACCTTGGCAGCAGAGTAAAGAGGCATTAGAGAAATAATCCCTCCACCAAAAAACGCTTGGGGAAGCTATGGAACACTTAAAAACATGAAAGGATGTTCAAGAGAAGTGCAGGACAGAAAGGATCATAACCTAAGCAGCATCTGACAGCAGAGTAAAATAACTCTGGCTTTATCGGCCAGTTTGACAACTATTAACTATTTAATGATAACCGTAAATTACAGCTGTATTGTATATTCTTGTGCGTCCTTAAGAGTATAGGCTGTCTGGTTACCAAGACATTTATATAATGACAAATGAACAAAAGGTATTTCAGGGTGCACAAAACTTTACACAAGTATCTTGTGTTCCTCTTCAAAGTCTGCTACTGTACACTAAAACCCCCACTGCTCCTAACTTCTGTATGTTGTCATCTTGTTTCTCTGTAACAGTTTTTTAATTATATGAAGTTCCACTTTTCATTGTTATTCAGATATAAAGGGTAGCTGGAGGGGGGGGTGGGGAGGAGGAAACAGCCATTAGGTTTTTCTTAATAAAAATCACAGTATTGGCACCACTGTTAGTGCAAAAAGTCAGAGATGCCCAAGGGACTAACATTGATCTAAAAGCCTTTTCCCATGCAGAGCTCTTCATGTGTTTGCTACCAGAATTTTCTTTTTGAATAAGCACTGCTTCAAATCAAAGTGTGTCTCCAGTGGGCTGGAAACATGTTTGAAGGGTCAAATAGAAGTTCTACATGCAGTCAGCACAAAACTTCAGAAATGGAAAACAGACATCTACGGCCAACCCAGAGCCTGAGCAACAGGACTTACCTCGCTAGACTCCGTTTTGGTAGAACTAGGAGGGCCATGGTACACTTGGGACTCAAAGGGCAATCGCAGGTAACAGGGTTATCACCCAGTTCACCAACATGTAAAAGCCACGCTCAAAGACGTACAGTGCTGCTGTAATGAAGTACTCTTACAGCATCCTTTAAGTGTCACTCCACTAATGCACAGTCCACAGACAAACTATGTTTACATGAAATGGAGTGAAGAAAGGTGTTGTCAGTTTTAAAACTAAAAAGAACACTAAATTCTCATAATACAAATATTTTCCCTTTAACTTCAAAGCTATGGACATGGTAGTTTTTTGGTTTTGGTTTTGTTTTTACTGTAACGTAGACATACACAGCTTAAGATCATTTCCACCTATGGTTTGTAAAACCTGCAAAGACTGGCCTAGGCCATTCCCTGATGAATACCTACAAATGATTATAGGAAGAATTTCCAAAGGGAATCTTGACTAAACCAGAACACTACAGACATGTAGATTACAGACTGCGGGCATGGAATAAAGGGATGCTCCCAAGCTCTAGCAGATTAAGAAAAAGACACTTTTACACCTACAAAACTGAAATACATGTTATTTTCCTAGTACACAGACTAGGGAAATTAACCATTATCTCATTAAAGAGTTTCTTTTGCTATGCAATTTTAATCTGTTTTACAGATTTATTCTTTTTTAACTTTGCAATATCAAAAAACATTTTAAGAAGCTGCAAATCCAGCTGTGCCTCTCTCCACATACAAGATGAACAACTGTTTTGGCAACCCTAATTACATTCAGAGAGACAAGAGAACCTCTTGAATTGAATGGTGCTATTCCAGTCCTTTCACTATCTTACTTTGTGAAAAAGGCCATAAATTCCCCATGCACGCAAAATCAACCACAAAGTAAGGATAATGTATCCACAGGCAATACCAACTGCCTACAAATCTAGCTAGGATGAGGGAACAAAACTAAACCCTAGTCATTTAAATAAAACAATAACACTTTTTCCAGCACATGGTGCTCTAATTCTAAAACCAGCGCTTCTCGCACTCTCATCCAAGTCATACTTGACAATAACACTTTTTCCAGCACATGGAAAATTCTAATTCTCTTCTAATTCACTCTAATTCTAAAACCAGCGCTTCTTGCACTCTCATCCAAGTCATACTTAAACTTATGAAAATGAAACATGTATCCCTGCATATTTTAAACACACATTAATGAGGTCTTAGACTTTTCTAATTATGCCACACAATGTCTTACCAGAAATTTCGATTAACACATTATAACAGAGAAAAAATATATCATAAAATAGACCACGGGAGATGCAAATCTGCAACTGATGGATATTGTGATTCAGTAACCAAAATAAGCTAAATAACCTAGATACAGTACTCCAAACATTTCACAGTTAAACTTAATAGTATTAAATAATTTTCACTCTTTGTAAAATTATTTAAAGTTTTTTGTTTATTAGGAATGTGCATGAAATAGTTATAAAGTCTTTTAATAACATACTACTTAGGACAGACCTCACCAGCAGTGTGCCTAACATTTTAAATAGCTTTTCTCTGTATTTTATGCTAGATGTAAACATAATTTCTATCTTCTTCAGTAACAGAAGACATTAATTTCTGTATCATTCCTCTCCTCTTCTTCCACTGATCTCAAACTCTGTTCTGCTTCAACAACTCAATCTTTTCAGTGAGTGCTTTTATCTTATCTAAGCAATAGGAGGCAGCAGCAGAGGGGAGAAGGGAGAGGAGTGCAGATACCAAATTGATACATTGACTTCTATCAAATGTTTTTGCTTCCATGCAATGCTTGTGTCTCGACAGAAAAACAACAGGTGTCAAAACCAAACAAATAAGATGCTTTTTTTATTCTTACCTCTACTGAAAATCCTTACATTCAGAAAGGATGTGAAGAAGAAATGATCCTTCTGCAAATTTAAGCTATTAGGATGGAGGACATAATATTTTCCACTAAAGTAATCCTCTGATGGTCTCAAGGCACAGATGTTTTTATAATGTATCTAATTCCATAGGTAGTGCATTACCTTTAATACGCAGTTTGCTGAGTCAGCTGGTTAGCTCCAGCTGTAACTTTGTTCAAACCACTCCCCCACGGGTCCCAAAGCTCCAGCCTGTTCAGCATGATGGTTAATTACCTGGTTGAATGTCTGCTTCTATGATGAGAGAATGAAACTGTCTCTACACTAGTGATAATCCCAAAATATATTCAGTCATTAAATAAATGCATTTAGTACGCTGCCTAAACACTAGTGGCCTTAAATTCATGCTATTTCAAAGCAACCCTGAAAAATGCATCTGGCCAGACTCCACCCACTTGTTTCACATCACTTACATACTGGTATTACAGGCTCATATTAAACTAACTTCTTCAAGAACTAAGATGTTCGGGAAAGTATAGAATTAGCAAAAGTTATTTGACAGTTCCCTCAACTAAACGGGTTGCCAAGACTCAATGACCCAGAATCCTACAGGTAACTGGCCTCCAGGACTATTGGAAATCCTCAGTCTGGGAGAAACAACAATTTACAAAGGCAACGTGGTGGCATGGGACCGGTAATTAATTCCATTTCCACCTTAAAATAAAAAAAGCAACAAATAAGTCCTTTGAGGTTAAAAGTAAACACAAAGGAAATGGTAGAGGGAAGAAATTAAGCAGAGTAAGAATAAAAGATTGACGTGACAAGAGGTAACTGCCTGGAAGGATTCATGTGAAAGGAAAAAGCTGAGTTTCCTTCCAAAAACAGGTGGGAAAATATCTGGGCCAACTAACCAATAAAATCCAATGTCCATTAACCAAATCTTTACAATAAATTTGGAATAGCACTCTAGAACTATTACAAATTGTACTAAACAAAGCACAGTGTCCCTTAGTAAGAATAAAAGGTCACTTGTATGAAAAGAAACAATGAAACCCAGTAACATTTATCAACATCACCAAAAAGACTGCATGCTTTCAAGAGGACAAGGAATACGCACTTTTTAGCCACAAGTCATTTACCGAATTGGCAGAGCTCATTTACATTTAATCTTTTTTTTTCCTTTTTAATCAACCTGTACGCTTTTTCAAGGGTGATTTTATTCTTAATCACATTCCTCGCCACAAAAAAAAACCCCACCAACTCAATTTTGCTTGACACCCAGACATTTGCACTGCACCAGGCTGGGACTACACCAGCCAAGAATAACTGAGTCCATTGAATTATTTAAGCAGTTGTTCGCACTCAATTAGATTTTCATGAAAGGTTAAGCAATAGAGTGATTCACAGAAACCTCTTCGTGTTTATGGGAGGCATCTAACATAATACAAGGTGGTATTTAAGATTCATTCTTTTGAATGACTAAACTGATACAAAATACTAACATATCTAGTCACCAAAGGAAGTATTTTAAGCTTCAAATTCCATTTTCTCAATTTTAATTATAACAAATTCCACTTAAAGAGAACATCAAAAATACTTCATTTGAGAAGTAAAATCTACTTTCAAAAGAGAAAGTTCATTTCCCACTGTTAATGGGAAACTGGAGAAAAATACCAAATGCCCATAAAAATACATAGACACAGGTAATCTTTTCTTTACGTTCCCAAAATAAACTAATTTAATGCAACATTTTAATGGAAACAGGCCACACAAAGATGCTATTCTTACTGAGGAGAGGCTACGCCTCCTTTCTACTTCACATTTCCCCAGCTATTTATTATCATCATGGGGCTGTGACCAGCATTGCCAAGAAGTGTTCTTTTGAACCGGGCTTGGTTTACAGAGTACTAACTCCAGATCTATTTCTGTCTGCTTTCCTCTCCCAAAGAGTCACAGAACCTCTGTAATGAAATGCTCCGTAATTGCAAAACAAAAAATACATTTAAAAATTATTAATAGGCATTTTTTGTGCCATCAGGAAAAAGAAAGCATTCTACTGTAAAACCAATAATTAAAGAATACAGGGAATGTAATATGTTCAGACTTTGACTTCTTTAAGGAATATGAAGATCATGCAACACAGAGAGGAATTTTAATGTGGAGAGACCTTAGCAAATTCCTCAAATGAAAGTAAACATGGTGAAGAAACGAGACCAGAATGCATGCTCATCTAAGTACAACTTCCAGAAGAAAACACACATTCCACGCTTTTTTCCAGAACCCTTCACTTTCAGCTGATGAGTAAGGATTTTACTGTGCATTTAACCGCCAACCCTCACCACCTGTTACAGCAAAACCCCAAGCAAGCACATAAAACACAAGCACACATATTTAATGCAAGGAAAGAGATTTTAAAAACTTCAGCTTGCACAGATAGTCATGATGCCAAAGCTAAACCCAGATTACCGTAGGGGATCAATGCTCAGCAGGTTATCCTCTTCTGTAAGAAAAGCTACATTTTATCGAAAAGGCCACAGCAGCCCAGAGATGGAACACAGGAACCCACAAAGGGACCTCACCCCAAGTCACACATTTATCTGACATTTCACAGCTCTTCCAGACTTAGGAAGAAAGATCATACAGTCTTTTAATTTTCCTAACAGGTGGTCTCTGTCATGGAGTCATAGAATCACAGAATGGTTTGGGTTGGAAGGGATCTTAAAGCCCATCTACTTCCAACCCCCCTGCCCTGGGCAGGGACACCTTCCACTAGACCAGGTTGCTCCAAGCCTCATCCAGCCTGGCCTTGGACACTTCCAGGGATGGGGCATCCACAGCTTCTCTGGGCAACCTGTCCCAGTGCCTCCCCACCCTCTCTGTGAAGAGACTCTCTGTTGAGTCTTTCCTCAACACATCTCCCAGGAGAAAGTTGCCCTCAATTGGAAATCCGTATCCCTGCTACATGTGCTATTTCAAGAGATTTTTGACTTAGATGCCTCATAATTTCTCCACAACAGAAAATCAGCTTGAAGAATAAGACTTTAAAACCATCTAAGAGTCTGCGATTTTCAAGAACTTGAGTGGAAAACGTGTCTCTAAGTTCAGAAGTACTGTTCCTATTTTCTCAAAGAAAACCTTAAACAAACATCAAAGAAAAGCAAATATTTAGAACCAAGATCGATTTTCAAGAACTTGAGTGGAAAACGTGTCTCTAAGTTCAGAAGTACTGTTCCTATTTTCTCAAAGAAAACCTTAAACAAACAAAGAAATGCAAATATTTACAACCAAGATGAACTCATGTGTTGAGATACCTAGGTATGCTAGGAAATGTGGGGTGAAATCTGTGCTAGCCCACACAGGCTTGGCAGACACACTGGGGGGTGGGAGGAGAAGGGAAAAAAAAAAAAAAACCACCACCAAAAGATAAAAGCTACCGTGCAACTCAAGTACATAATTAAACTAAACCTTGAACATGGTGAAAAACTCTGTATTATGAACAAGATTCTGATCACCATGTGCACACTCCAGCACAATAAAAGGTGAATAATTCATAATCATTTTCAAAGAAAAAGTATGCATCACTCAACTTGGGGGAAACACAGGGGATTTCACTGGTATGATTTTTCTTTAGGGACAATGACAAAGTGCCGCTCGCCAGCAGGAAACTGAAGCACTGAACTGTGTTCCATGTGCCATAAATCAACACTGCAGCCTACAGGATGTCTCTCTGGTACCAACATACCATCAATTTTTCAATAACCTCCTTAAATAATGGAATATGTGAACGGTGACAACAGTAATGAAAAATGAAATGTTTTGCACGCCAAAGACTCTAGAATAACACAGTTAATATGGTGCTTCTACAGCTAAATAAGCTTTTTTAATATAAAATCTTTGCCCAAAAACCCCAACATGTTTTAGCACACACCGGTCTGGATAGCCTTTGAAGCATTCATTCTTTGAGCTCCATTGCAGCTGTTTCTAAACAACCTGATCCAAAGCAGGGTTTCTTTTGTGGTTTTAAAATTAACCAAGACAACAGCTTTCCGTGTTACAAGAACTGCTTGCACATTCACCCTAGGCTATCACTACACTTTCATGTTCCAGCGAGAGAGCAACCCTTCACGCAAAGGACGCTCTCCAGAAAAATTTTTTGTAATAGGATTGTTTACATCCTGGGCTGGAATCAAATACCAAATTACTAACTGCTCATGAATGAACTCAGCATCCTACACTGCTGTCGCCCTCTTCACCAGTCAAAAACCAAGTTCAGTCATCTTTGACCTCTTTCTTCCCAGAATAAAGGAGGCAGGGGGGAGAAGACATGGTTGCCTTGGCGGCACATCAGCAGTGATGCACAGTACCATCTGGGAAATCCAGTGCAAACAGACGTGCAGTGTACTCCTAGGCATGAGGCCGACCATGTCCGTGAATGCTCACCGAGTAAAGGGGGGCAGGCAGATGCCTGTCATGAGGAGCAGACTCCAAGAGGGGGAGAGTAACAGGTTTTAGCCTTTAGTCTTCTATTAACAACAACACAGAAAATATTTTTAAATTTATAGAAGGCATTTTACACACGTAGCTATTAAATAATTTTAAGGAAGATTAATATTCTCTTTCTCAGAATGGTTAGTAGTTTTTCCCTTGTTATACAGCAAATCAGTGCACATAAAAGAACTAAGGCAATTTCTCAGCAACAATCATGTGTTTTATGCACGATGTTTAGCTCTGAATAAGTAATTACATAATGGTAAACTATAACAAAGAACGGTATCGGGTCTGATTCTTGGAGAAAACCAAAACATCTCATTTGGAAAGTAGGACCCCTAAACAGAAAAATCAGTACAATTCCAGACCTAAGACAAAGAACAAAGCAAAGGAGAAGAGGAGGCTCCGAGGAGACCTCATTGCAGCTTTCCAGTATCTGAAGGGGGCCTACAAGGGTGTTGGGAGAGGACTTTTTACAAGAGCCTGTAGTGATAGGACAAGGGGTAATGGGTACAAATTGAAATCAGGGAGGTTTAGATTAGATATCAGGAAGAAATTCTTCCCAGAGAGGGTGGTGAGGCACTGGAACAGGTTGCCCAGAGATGATGTGGATGCCCCATCCCTGGAAGTGTCCAAGGCCAGGCTGGATGAGGCTTTGAGCAACCTGGTCTAGGGCAAGGTGTCCCTGCCCATGGCAGGGGGGGTGGAACTAGATGATCTTTAAGGTCCTTTCCAACCCAAACCATTCCACGATTCTATGATTCTATAAATGTTGAAATACAGAAAAGTGATAAAGCTTTCTACACTCATGACAACGCAAAGGATGACCCTCACCAATGTCACCAGTATGAGAAACATAGACTTCAGTCAGCAGCAATTAAGGAGGGAACAATAAGCAATTAATCTTACACAGCAAGAAGCTAATGCATGACTTTACTAAAAGAAAGTTTTACAGCAATCTGCCAAAGCTGATTAAGTATATAACATTCCTATAACGAACAGGAGATAAGATAGGGTTCCACAGATAAAGGAACATGAATAGTAAGAATGAATTTGGAACTGTTATCTATCTCACAAAAAGAATCTGGGGTGGAAAACCTAAAAGAAGGATCCTTAAACACAAACTTTACCATAAATCCAGTGCTCTCACTGGAACTGTACAAAGTTATGCTAAGTAAGAAGCTGGTTTCCTGGTTTGGGGTGTTTGGATTTTTTTTTTTTTTTTTAATTAAGTATCCTTCCTTCCCAGGTGAAAAAGACTTATCTGATCTTATGTAGGAAGAGGAAGGAACAGCAGACCTTCCAGAGTATCTGGTTCTTAAGAATGTCCTACCTCATGATGAAAAATAGGAAGAAAAAGCTGAAAACAAAGTTTCAGAAGGAACACAATTCAATTTGGCTACTAACAAGCCAACTGGCTCATTTGTAAGCCATAAACCAAAACTTTATTTTTTGTGCGAGTTATTTGTTTCCAAACATTTTTGCAAAAAAGAATCCATTAATGCCCTGTGAACTGAACCCAAAAGCAATAAATATCCTTTAGAATAGGTCAGCTCACCAATTACATTTTATCACAAAGAATCTTGCTTAACCAATTAGCAACTAAGTCTAAGACATGATTTTCTAAGATACAATTTCACAGGCTTCCTGACTTCCCAATGAAGCAGATATTTCTGAAGTTAAAATAGCCCAAGTGTACCTTTCAACACATTTAATATTCAAATTCTTGTATATGCTGTTACACTGCTGATCCAGAACATGCTACCTAAATATATGCCTTCAAGTATATTTTATCTCACCTAGAGTGTTTTCACACATGAAGAAATAGCATCTCTACCACACCAGGCAGTGAACCTCTAAGAAATGCCAAAGGGACCAGGAACTCTGCAGGTTGCACTGGTACAGAACAACGGTACATTCAAAGTAACCTGTGCAAGATACACCTTCTTCGTACAAATAACGCTGCTTATGTATATTCTTTCTTACTGATAAACTACTGTTCTTCCATCCCGCTTTCTCTCCCCTTCATTAAGAGCTCTTGAGGAAAAAACCTGACTGTAATTGTTATTTACTACCTGGACTCTCTCATTCACAGAGTGCAAACTTTGTGACTGTGAAAACTCATTTTCAATGCAGTTACTATTTATATGGTAGGAAAAAAAATGCAAGCAGAAAGTGTTAATTACAATGGAAATCGGAGCATGTGTTAACTTGATACAACAATTCAGCTTGCAGCACTTTGACAAGTCAGGGCTCAGAAGTGAGGAACAGTAATAGATTTTTAGTTTATTTTCCTGATGCTGTATGCTCGGGGTATTTAAACTAAGAGCATAATAAAATATTAAACTGCACAGCTCTCAGGGTGTGAAAATCACAAGCAAAACACTCATCTACCAGTATGGCATATAACTTTTTTAGACATAATATCCAATAATCTGCCACAGACTGTCGCTACAGATTCTACTTTATATGATGCACAGATGCTATCAGAAAGTATATCTGCTCTGCGTAAAAAGCAAGTGCCACAGGGCACTTGAATACTTGCAAGTCCCTTGCTGGTCGCCATAGCAGTACAGTAAGCCACAGGAAGTGTATTTGTTCATTCTTTGCAACCAGTAATTTAAAAAGATAAGGTGGGACCCAAGTCACACCTAGAAATTTCCCCTGAGCCAACAGCACTGAACTGCTACAGCACTCAGTCACAACGGCCGTTGGGTACTCGAGGAGCGGCCGTGTGTAAAATGTCTGATTTGCAATAAGTGCTACATATGAACAGCAAACAGCTCTGCCATTCCCACAGTTTCTGCGCGTTTCCACAGAACGGGAAGTCAGAACAGTTCATTCCTTTCATATCACTTCACCCACATTTCCATTCACCCAGAATATTCACCTGAGTAACTCTCCACTTTATGTGGTTAATATGCGGTAAAGGCAGGCTCCGTTAACAATGCTGCAACTTCACACTAACAACTTCGTAACATAAACCATATTTCAGAAAAAAATCAGAATTTCCAAGTGAGTATCTTTATAGAGTCTCATATTAAGGTCAATCACTGAAAAACATGTTTTAAAAAAGCATAGTAACACTTCTTCTCCAAGACTGAGCTCTAGCAGTGAAAGGGATGATCATGCTCCCTTCCTTGAGTGTGCAAGGAGCAATCTCTGACACTTCTCTGACCTCCTGATGAGCCAAACTCAGTTCACAAGGCCAGCAGGAGACTAACCAGGGTAAGATAAGAACTTTTCCTTTGCTCTGGAGATCTGCATCAGCTGACACACAATTCAGAGTAGCCAAGCAAAGGGGGGAAGAACCCCGCCACTCAACAGCAAGCTGGCGGATCATCTCCTTAACTTCCCTGAGCATATCTAATGTTTGGACTGCCTCTAATTTCCCAGAAACCAGGAAAATTACTCCATAGCCAGTAATCTAGGATCCTGTCATACTATTTAAGAAAGAAAACAAATACCGTGCAACTATTCAGATTGTCAATTATCACCCTCCAAAGATAAAATTTTACCTTTGATACAGCCCAACCTTTTTCTTGGTCTGCTTTGTAACACAGGTGGATGCTCAAAACTGAAATTAGCCACCAGTAACCAAGCAGTGGGAAAAAAACACCCCGAAACCAAA
The DNA here is from genome assembly GCF_000690775.1 of Eurypyga helias. Taxonomy (NCBI): domain Eukaryota; kingdom Metazoa; phylum Chordata; class Aves; order Eurypygiformes; family Eurypygidae; genus Eurypyga; species Eurypyga helias. Next base: position 29,095 of record NW_010248102.1, on the reverse strand, counting down.
ACCCAAACAACTCAAGAGGTTCAAAAATTCTAAGTGAAAACATCCCAATAAATCATTATAATAATACACATCAGCTTTACAAGTTTAGGAGAACTTCAATTATACCTTTGGAGCATAATTCAGTACTATTCTGCCTTTCATATTTCAAGGAGGTAAGTCTGCTTATTATAAGTCTCCTCTATAATTACACGAGAAATTATCTTTTCAGGGTGCGAACTGCCAGCTCCATCTTCAAAATAGTTTGGCAGAGTAACTTGATTCAACAATGACATGAAAAAAGGAGGCTCGCTTACAGAATTTCAGGATAAAGATCATATACCTGTATACAGAAAAACCCTTATTCTAATTCTTTTTTTTACAAACTTCCATTATTCTTTCTACTGCGGCTGTTCTCTATTTGAACTGATAGCACCACGATAGTCTTCAGGGCCTGAGGCAGAGAACTTTTTGTCGTGATGGAATGGGTAAAACCTTCCATCACACACAGTGATTTTTACATACAGGTCTTCGCTGTGCGCAAGTCAATGGGAAAAATGGAAATGGCAGACTTCAGAAATCACATTAAGATTTACAGGAGCTACTGCAGCTCTCAGAAGACACCTCAGATTATGCACACCAAGCCTGAAAATTGTTCTTTTGGATGAATGTGAGGGCTCCAACAGCTAGACAGTTTACATTACAGACATTTAAATGGTTAAATGATGGGAAAATAGATGATAAAACTGAAAGTAGATACTGTATATTATTAATGGAAGCAAAAAGACCCATAAAACATTATGTAGCTGAGATAAAGGCCAGATAGAAAACTACCCAGGCAGAGCAAGAGTGAAAAACAAGCAATGAAGAAACAATAGTGGAGAACAAGTGTAAAAAAAATTCCATCTATGTTTATATTGAAATGCATAGCTTTTGAGTCATTACATTTTGGCTTTTTAGGTGACATTTTCCCAAAATTATGCCTTATGAGACAGAAATAATTTTACTATGTTTTTCAGAGTCAGGCAAAAGACACAGCTTTTAGTATCTGGCAATAAGCCTTTCTTTTTAAAGAAAGAAAAAACCCCCAGAGGGTCGCTTCAATGTCACGAGCCCTACCTCAGCCCTCTGCAGTCCCTGAAAAACCTCCGGTGACTTCCAGGGGGCATTGCACAGAGTCGTTAGTGCCAGGAAAAAGAGACAGAGTGCTTCTCACGTGTTGTTTAATTACTCTTCCATCATTTTGCTCCACTTTTATTGTTAGGTACTTGCACATAATTTGAGATAGCAAGGATGACAGAATTCTATTCCCTTAAGTCTTTTCTTGTTTTTAGGGTTTCTTACATACTGTAATAGCACCGTGCAGCTGTTTGGCTCACACAAATAAGGCTTCTGGAGTAAGAGAATGCCTTTCCCTTGAGAGCAGCAAGCAAATGCTGTGCAGAAAGTGAGTATCATTATTAATTTACAATTATTTTGTAACTTACCCCTAACATGCCAGCCTGTTTAAAGGCCTTTCTTCTCATCGCAATGAATGTGATGTTGGAGATTAGCTATAGCTACTGCATCTAAAACTAGATGATACATTGAAACAGACTGTCTCCTGTATCATTTTAAAGCTGAAAGTGTAAATTACGTTCTATAACATTAAAATTATGCAGAAAGTTAATGGTCACGTATCTTCAAAGAACAAGTTTCTGTCATAAAACATACTTGGTATGAACAGACCCCTACACCCTGCAAACACACAGGTCTAAATCTCTTCCTCAAAGTACTCCTTCAGCTGTCAACAGCAATATCAGGGAGAATATTACTCTTGATAAATCATTTATCCCTGCATAGTATACCTAAATATACCTAACGGAAAAATTTAAGCAATCCTATGGAACCCACCTGACATTACTAGATAATTCCTCACATAAGCACTTTGCAACTGTACCATGGAGCAACCATCTGTGGTGCAAACAGCTATTTCCCTATTTAATTTCAAATTCACCTTTTAACTTCAAAAACCTAATGGCCTCCAATTTTTCCTCCATACACATTACAAACAAAAAGACACAGTGGAATGTTTATCTCTTATCTGGGTATTGTCATTTTACTGTCTCAGACTTCTTAAAACATGCTTTTTGCTAGGGAGGAAATCAGTCAGCATCAGACCTAGTGGGGAAACCCTGCACTTGCTCAATGTCTATGGCTCTTACATAGTTCCAGATGTTCAGAACATTAATAATGCACTAACTCAAAACCTCTTTTTGAAACTTTAGAATGTGCAAATTGCATTAAAACCTCTTTGCCCTCATTAATGGTATTGTTACAATCCCAGTACTCTGGAAAATGTTTTTTGGCATTTGTTTAACTTCGTGATATTGCCATTTACTCATTTTAACAGCCAGTGCTCAAATCTTAAGGCTTTTAATAGGCCTGGCTAAACAGACTACCATCTTTTAGAAATTTATTGGAGTAATTTATTGAATAGGTAAACGTTGTCTGAAGGCAGTCAGGGTTTTTTTTTATTAAAAGCAGAAAAAAAAGGTTTTCTTATAATTTATTTACAAAACTGTGTTTCAGAAGTTTTAGAAACTAAAATATTCTGTTCTTTTTTCAGTGTCATGACCAGTTCATTTTCTGCCACTCTGACATAAACTTCTTTAAAAAAGTTTCTATCAACCTGATACAAATCTCAGTAAGAAAAGGGGTCTTAAACTAAGAAGAGCCAGACATTCAGAATTAATACTGAAACTATCCCTCCCTCAGACTGTCATGTATAGGGGCGGGACATTTATGTCCAGGGCAGGAGACAGTATGTTCAAGGACTTGCTCTCATATCCAATGCAGACACACTGCTGTGCAAAGGCAGAAGAGTGCCATAGTCAGAGGTTAAACTGAGGTCCCTCCTGTTTATTCCAACTAACTACCTAGACTGAACCTGAAGATTCTCAGTCTGTTTGAAAACAGCACGTTAGATCTATCACCATGCTCTATGCTGCATACAGGATTCATTAACATTGCTTAAGACCTGCTTGCCTACAGTTGTGTGACACTGACAAGAATGGTTTCTCAATGGGATGGCAACAGCACTTGCCTGCAACTTCACCACAGCTTTGGTGTATAGCTTAAACATGGAAAGGGAGTCCAGACAATAGAGATGCTCCAGTCCAAATGGATTTACCATCTTGTCTGTTCTCACTGAAGAAAATATGATCAGCCAAGAGAACTGGAAAATGGGATGAAACTGACAGAACTTAGAACTACCAGCTCTTAAAATTATGAGAATATAGAAATTCAAATGTGAAATTCAGCATTTATTTTTTTGTAAGTGACAAAAAGCTACCATATATATCTCACTATAACCTTACCCTAAAATTCTCAAAGATAACTGCAAATGCAATGCAGCATTAATTGGTCTGTACCTACAAGTTAATAGTTTTGCCTCACTAGCTAACATAGTACATGCAATGCCAATTTATGGTGAAGGGTGTTTGTTCATTACTAGTAGGATTGAGACTGCCAGATGTATTGAAGACTGTATATTCAACAGTTTGGTCTCAGATTTATTGTACACAAAACTGGTGACACACTCACTTGCACAGAAAAATAACTACTACCTATTGTTGGCGCTGACTGTATTGCAAATGTTTACCCTGTTATTTAAACCTCAAGTTCAATAGCATCTGTGATAAAGTGACCTAAAAGTTATGTTCTCGTGGTTTTGGTTGCTTTTAAATTATACCCTTAGTTATAAAGTACCGCTTCAATAATGGAACAGGGCTTTCAATTAGCCTTGTAATTCCGGTTTCTTGTTTTACTTCGTCTGTTCTGTTGTTCTCTTCCCCAATTCCAGCTCCCAACGAAGGGCTGGTGAAAAGGAACAAAACTCAAAACCACCCCTTAATATAGGACGTAGAACCTTCTTTAGGATATACCAACTAACCTTACTTGAAATAAGTTAGTCTGAAAAAAGGTCATCCAGGAGCAAAGTGCTCTAGGAACCAAATGCCTTAGACCACTTGGTTCCAACACAGGATTTGTTTGTTACTCTACAACAATGCTTGGATCACTGCAGTATGGAGCAAAAGCTCTAGACACGTGAACAGTTTTGCAGCAGACGTTTAGTGGTAATAAAGTCCTGCTACTTTTTCATTATTCTCCACAAAAGTCTCCTAAAAACATTAATTCACTGGAAATTATACATGCAAAAAGTATCAATGTTAATGCAATATAAGAAACACTTATAAATTCTGCATTCATTTTCTTTTCTATTCTATTGCCTTAACTATTTTTGTGATAAACTACTCATTAGAGGTAGAATTCACATGGCACCATAGCTGTAAACCTCAAACAACTGTCACCTGCATTTTAGAACAGTAACACAACTGGTATGAAAAAAACAGTCTCTCTTTTACAGACATTTGGATACAAATACTACATAAAGAGTATAGCAGATAATTTTTAAATGTACATTTATATCATTCAGCCACTTTTAAGAGGTTTATGAGGTCAACAACAAAGCAGTTACTATTTCTGTCTTCTAAGGCTAGTATTTCTTGAAATTATCTTCATTTTCCCAAGACATTTCCCTCTATGAAACTATTTGATACAGTGTAATGCAAAATACACAGCAACACTGTGCAGCTACTGAGTAGAAGCGATATTTGACCTCAAAAGTTAAAGCTTTGTAAAGGAAAGCAGATACAAAAGAAATATGATTAATCTGAATCAATGGAGAACACAACAGATGTAGGAGAAGAAAGAAATCATGAACAAATCTTGATTCTCAAGCAAAGAATCATAGAATCACAGACTGGTTTGGGTTGGAAGGGACCTTAAAGCCCATCTAGTTCCAACCCCCCTGCCATGGGCAGGGACACCTTCCACTAGACCAGGTTGCTCCAAGCCTCATCCAGCCTGGCCTTGGACACTTCCAGGGATGGGGCATCCACAGCTTCTCTGGGCAACCTGTCCCAGTGCCTCCCCACCCTCTCCGGGAAGAATTTTTTTCCTGATACCTAATCTAAATCCCCCTGCTTTCAGTTTAAACCCATTACCCCTTGTCCTATCACTACATGCCCTTTTAAAAATACTTATCAGTTCATAAGTTTTACTGTTGAAAAGAGTCACTCAAACCCTTTTGATCAACTACGTTATTTTAAAAATTTTACTTCCAAGTTACAGCTCAACGATTAGCAGATACAAATTAACCAACAATGCCTCACAACAAAAACCAAAACACGAACATTAACATTGTTGCGCAAAGCTTATTTTTAAAAAAAAGCTACCAAAGAAAGGTCAGTTAATTCATCATGATGGATTATCACTAAAATTTATAAGCATTAGCATTTTTCTCCTTGCTGGATACCTTGACTTTGATATGACACATATTGAATGAATCATCTAAGATGCAGGCACCAGGCAAGATATATCTTAATGCAGACAGGTCGGCTACATGAACCCTAATGGTCCTTATCTTAATCTTGTTTAAAAGCATCTTAGATTTCTGAGTAATCTTTTCACCTCCTGATGTTCTCTTTTATAGAGTGCTTTTGCAGAAGTTGCTACTGATTTTCACATAAATGCATTTTTGTTGCATACTATCACCAGTTTTAGTAGCCCTAAAAATGACCTAGGTTTGCAATTTAGCAAATGTTAGGATTAAGCTTATTTTGAAAGAAGTCAGTGTGTCAAAACTCTGATAATGACCATAAAAATGTGTATGTTATTGTAGGTTACCCCATTGGTGAAACACAACATCACAGCTGTTCATAACAAACAGACACCTACCAAATGTGGAGACATATCTGATGCATTGTTTTCTTCCCATCCACATATTTTACTCTGTTGTATTAACAACCCCAGATAATCGCTACATGTATATTTTAATATACTCTTCAATAAAAATGCGGTTATTCAAATACCTGATTAAGATAAAGGGAAGTGTCTATACTACTGCTTTTTTCATATTCACATTGCATCTAGTAATTTCAAAGTACAGAGTTAACAAGGTGGCAGGTTTTTACCACAAAACTGCACTGAGCTCTTACTGCCTTGATTAACAAAAAAACCCCAAACAAAACAAAACAACCCCACACACACACAAAAAAACCCAAATCAGGGGATGGAGGAGAAAGCAGAGAGGAAGATAGCAGATGAATTATTTTTAATTGAAATTTTTTTTTCAGTGACAGCAGTTCATTAGGTAAAAAAGGTCTTTGGAAAGTACCTTCTCAGCCTGACAAAGTATTTTCTTAAAGTGATCATTAGGGAAACAGAAGGCTTCCAATGTTGTAGACTTTAAATTCTTTACAAAACAGTTCAATAGCATTCTATAGATTATAAATATCTTCTTGTAAGAGGCACAGCAGAACAAAATATAGACAAGTAACTACTACCTCTTCCTGGCAGTAGACAGCTTCTTCAAAGAAATCTAGACTCTCCCAGAAAATAATCTACCTGAATAAACGTTAATAGAGAACAATGCAAGCCTTTAACGGATGCTTTTTGCACACATTAGTACTGGAAGGTGTACATACGCAGTACATCAACGTGCTCTGCTGACATTGATAACAGTCGCCTCAGATTTCTATACACAGCATCCAGTTTTCTTATTTTATGATTAATGTGGTGACATTCAGAAATTTTACTTGCCCTCTGTTTATTTGCACAATAGAAACTTTTTAGTATGTTGATACCTCTTCTAAGTGAGTATGAGATACTTTTTCTTTCTACTATATGCTTCAGAAGATTGAAGCAAATCATCAAATTTCTGACAGTTTGTTTCTTCAGACCCAACATGAATACAGAGGTCAGCACGTTCACCAACTACTGGTGAGATGTCTTCTTTACTGTGTACAAAGCAAACAAATTCAAGAAAAAATACAGCAAAATAAATATTACCCATAAAAGCCCCTTAAATTCCAAACTGGGAAGTTCAAATGTCATTATTCATTCTACTTCTGCCATAAATTTATTTCTGACATTGTGTAATGACAGGACAAGCAGTAAGAGAACACTGCTTGGGTGCTAGCTCTGGGGTCCCAACAGCATTCATCACAAACCATCTGGCAGTGCAATAAGATGCTACTTCTGTCTCTAGCAGCCTCCCTATATACAAACAAGGAAAGTAACAGACAATTTACTACCTGAATTAAATTAATACTGGGCTTTCCAGGACAATAAAGTTAACCGTATTTGCAAATCAGAATAACTAGGGATATCTGTAAAGAGGTTTTCAGGCAAACAGGTAAAAATGTGCAGCATGCATGCTGCTAGTCAGGTACTGAAACAGACAGACCTACCCAAGGAACAGGACTCCGTCAGAGATGCAAAGCAAAGGACATCATTGCTGAGCCACAGTTCTTAAAACTAAACCAGAATGTTGAACTGAAAAATGCACCTGTAAGTGTACGCAAACCGAAATGCAGTGTACATGCCTAAATTCATGGTCCGCCAAATCACCTGGATACATGGTACTCAAAATTCAGTGTTGCCTCCAGCCTTCCAGACATTTAAAAAGACTTTATTTTTCACTTAATCCAGAGTTGAACCATAGAACAGGTTGAGCCTTCAAAAAAATCTGCTTAACTCAAAATAGTAAGATACATGACCATGTATATTAATCAGATCTTGATAGCCTTGAACAATTCCTTTAAAAGTTGCAGTTTAAGGAGACATAGCGATTTCCCCATTAAAATCTTTGAAAATCAGTTTTGAAATGGAAATGTGCAGATAAGCCATATTCTGTATGATAATGAAAGAAAAATACCTTGTTTTCCCTGTACTAATACACTTACGCTTATATTATCCTGTGTTTTCAACATATTAATCTCAGACATAAAGACAACCCAATCCAGCACAGAAGAAGTAGAATGAAAAAGGGCATACCATAGAAAAATATTGGCAATGTGATTTTAAAATATCATCCTTCAATTGTCGGCAATTTATATTTATCAATACTTTCGCTAGGATCATGGAATTGTTCCCACAAAGGAAAAAAAAACAAAACTCTCAACGTGTTTAGCTAGGTGACCTTTCAGTGAAACATAAGGGCAGTGAGAGGGGGAAGGGTACCAGAGCTGTCCGGCAATCTCTGCTCTATTAAATGTCATTACAAAACCTCTCCATACTTTCAATTTGGATTACTATTCTCCTAAATGCTTTCATAAATATTTGCCAGGTCTGTATACATAAGATCAACCATCACATGCTGTTCAATGTTATAGTAAAAGAATAATGATGATAGTGAAAACTGAAATATGATCCCATTTCAATTTTTAAATAAAATGAACGCAAAATATATTTTCATATCATTAACTTTGCATGTAAGTGCAGAGTTTTGTGAGCTAGATTAAATAAATTTATAGTCAGCTATCTCCTTTTTTCAGTGACTGTACATTACCTGGTCTAATGTGGTCACCTAATGGTTACTGTCAGTAATTGCACTGATGACTGTAATTCTTTATAGACACCCTCATTTTGCAGCCTCTTCAGTTAAATAATATAACTCACATGAAGGTTTTGTAAAAAAGAAGAAATAGATTTTATTTCTTTTTTAAAAATATTCTCTGTTAAGAAACCTTAAAGATGAGGGAAATGGTCTGAAACCTTTATTTCCATTATGCTGGGGTTTTTGTTCGTTTTGATAGGATTTTTGGGGTTTTGGGTTTTTGAGCAGTTTTTGTTTTGTTTGTTAAGAGGATTTTTTTTTTTTAAATCAAAAATGATGGTTGAAAATGAACAAAAGTCACCTTCTTGCAAGCATTAGAAGAAAAGTGGGCATGAATTACAAAATTATATTGCAGGTTTATATTCCCATTTCTCAACTGTTAATAGTTCTAACTGTCATTGATAAATAACAGTAAGAACTAATAGAGAAGAAAGCAGAACTTCTGTGAGGTACAGATTAACAACCTTTAGATATCTGTTGTCAGTGAAATTAGGTATTACGTAGCTTGAAATTGAGAAATTTGATACTTTTCAGCCAACGCCAGTGAGCAATTCACCCGGACTCAAGGAAGATATGCTAGAGTCACGAGTGCAGTGAAATGGAACAAGAAACAAGTAATGAAGAAATTAACTGTATGAATACTGCGTTCACATAGCACACAAAGAACATGCAAAGGCATCCTTGCTGCACAGTCACACACGCACAGTTTCCTTTCCTGATGTGTACTCACACAGAGGTGATTTTTTTCTTGTAAATAATTTCAAAACATTTAGAAAAGCAATTTAAGAAAAAAAAAAACCTGCAGCTCAGTCTGGGTTTTCTTTTTTGGTAAAGGTAATCAAAACAACTGTACTCGTTAACTAAGATAGAGACATCTGATGAAAACAAACATGGGCATGTTTTTTCATGAAAGCACACTTGTATGCCAGTCAGCATGACATCCAAGAAATCACAGTGTAATACAGTCAAAACGTATTGTTCCAATACGGCGAGTTTACAAACATTCCTATATGTTAATGCATAAACCAAAAGATCCCACAGGACATTTTCAAGTAGAGTGTGGGTGGTTTTAGAGGAAGAATATGAATTCAGATCTCCTTACCTTATAGGACGGCAAAAAGCACAAAATTCCTTGGCCGACTGTTCGACACACTGAAAGCAGAAGTGCTCCCACCTCATCTTGGAACTCAAACGTCTCTGTATGCTGGAACGTGGCACACAACTTCCGACCGTTAGGGCCTGCTCCAATGGTGCCAACCCAAACCTGGTGTATTTCATATTTTAAAAGTTAATTGTAAAATATATGACACAAGCTATATTAAATTACATTAGGTTAAATAATGGAATTGTAAATGTGAAGGAAAATATTGAGATATTTCTAAATAAATTAATGCCAGTGCTTAAAATCAGAAGAGAAAGGGCAACAACTGAAAGAAGATGGCTATTACCAAAGTAGTATGACTTCAAGTTTCCACGTCTAAAAACTTTGCCCTTTTTCATTTGAATATTCACAATTGCATTAATCCAAGCAATAGTCTGTCCTATATCCTTCTTTTTACTTACAGGATGTAAAACATCATCATTTTTATTTGCAAGTTATTGCTTCTTTTACAGTGGTCAGCATTACACCTCAGGAGAAGGAACAACTCTGCGAAAGTTTACCTGTGAGTTCTGAATTATGTGATTGGCCTCCAGCTGAATAGAAAACTTCACACCAAGCTCTGAAGAAAATGAATCCATTGGAGAGAGTGTACCAGATGTCAGAACAATTGTCCTAACATCACTTAAGTCTGAAAAAGCCTACATTGGAGAAAGAAAACAAGGAATTTAGACAACCAATACAGCCACTTCAAGATCTTTTACATGTTTGTTATCACTCAAATTACTTAAGGCCTTCTACTTAACACTCAGCTTACCACAGCAGGATTCAAGCACCAAAAATTAAGCATGAGGACTGCAGTTTTCTGCCGAAAATTCCTTCTATGCTTGGGCCGTGTAAGGAAGGCACTTGTATCTGAAACATCAAGCTGGTTTTCGTTCACCCAGGTGTAAGATTGTTGTAGAGCAACTCTGTAGTCATCTGCATACCTACATAGAGATGTATAAATATCAATACAACTACAATTAAGCAATCAAACTGTAAGCATTAAGCTAATACAAAGCAAAGACTACCATGCATTTACAATTTAATTATAAATAATAATTTTATACAGTTTATTGTCTAAAAATAGAAAAGCTGTAGATTGTGAAGTGTGTAAAACAGCATTCACTAGAGGTAGGCAATTCTACTCAAGATGTAAAATTTCAACAGTTGCCAGTTTCCCTTTCAGAAAAAAATGAATCTTAAAAAAAAAGAATATTTAAAAATATGGTTTAAATAAAATATATTTAGTAACTGCTGGAATTAGTAGTCAAGGTATCAAGACAGTCAAACAATAAGGGTTATGTAGAAAACAAAACCCATGCATATTTAACTTGGCAATGCAGCAAGAAAATTTATTCCCAACCTTCAAATAAAGTTCTTCAATACTTGAATTAATTTCTGAATAATAAAAAAAATAATTTGGTAGTATTTAAGTTCTTCCCACATAAACAGATTTTCCAAAGCTTAATGAAATGTTAGTTTTGCTCAGAAGCCAGACACCATAACTAAGTTGTTGCATAAATGAAAGAGGCAGTTTGGCACAGCAGCTGAATCCACCACCACCACCACTCCCCAGCTCAGGCTGTGTTTGCACTGACCTGCTATTATCCTTAAAAAGATACAAAAGAACCATGAATAACCCTTTCAGCACAATCTGAGTGGCAGGGCTCACAACAGGTATCTCAATAAGTTCCTCTTTACCAAGCACTGATATTTTTTCTTCTTTTTCCAGGACAGTAACAAGATGTTTCTATAGGAGGCAAACAAATTCCACCTTAACAACATCCTAAGTATCTTCTCAAAACCAAAGCTAATACAGATACAAGACTACCAGCACCCTGTTTTAAAAGTTCACCTAAGATACTTATAAAGTCAGAAGGAAGACAGAATTGGAAAGGAAAAGTAACAATGCTTTTAACATATTTGACTTCGCAGAAGGGAGAGAGAAGCTTGAAACAGGGTAAATACATTTCAACAGTCAATAAAAATGTGGATGGATAGAACAGACAAAAATATCAGTGACTCAACAGTTCAATTTAAATAACTGTACATGATCAATTACATCCTTTAAAACACTGATTCTCCACAAATTCCAGTAGCTCAAGTGGATTACTCCTGGTTTCCATCAGGTATCATTTTCAGACAGCTTTTCAATATTGCAATAAACTAAAAGATCAGTTCACATTTGACTTCTGTACATTTTAAGATGTTTAACACCGTCAGTATTACGCACTCTGATACTCATTTATATACCATACCTGTAAAATGGGAAAAGTAATACCAGTTATTCCCATTTGGTGCAAAATGGGGAGCACTTCTTTTCCATTCCAAACCTTGCAGTAAGTTTCATACCCTCTTTCTACTAGTTGACCAGAGCTCTCCTGTAACCAGCTGTAAGAGAAAGAAATCAGAAATAATTTCAGCATTAATTTTAGAGATACTTTGCAGGTACAAAACAACAACAACAAAAAAGTCAAACATTGCATCAGACTTCTGTGATGATGATAAATATTTTACTACATCTAAGTAGAGAGATGCTGCTCTTCCTGCACTTTGCACTTCCATGTACTCTTTTTTTTACCCTGTTGAACTAACTTCTACGGAACTGCTCTTGACACAGCTCAGTGAAGGGAGAGGAAAACTCGTCCCTGTATATCTGTATTTTATCATCATGTAATATTTTTACAATAAAGGAAAAGGATAAAGGGATAAAGATAGAATCTGTTCTTAAGATATGTCAGGCTCATTTAAGAACGATTTCTGCTGAAGTTTTATTCTGCTGCCACTCATTATTACTTTAACTGATGCAAGGTGATTTATCACCCCTGTTAATTGCAGGCTTTCCCATTAAGAAAAAAAATCTTGAAGCATTAAACGAATACTTTTAATAATTTTAAACAGCAAGGGAAATTGGGGCAATAAAACCTGCGTATTTAAACCTACCTACAGCTATTTGTAACTCTGCTACAATGTAAAAATTAAGCAGAACTATAACCATACTGACAAAGCAAAATGTGATGGGACTTTCTAAAAACATGATTTAAACATGCAGATCATCTCATTTGTGGCAGAGCTGAGATTTTCTCTAACTGAACGTATCCTTCATCATTCCTGCAGGATTGCAAGACTTTCCCTCTGTCTAGAAAAGCAGTCCCTCTGCGGAAATGCCGAAGCTGTCTGTCTCATCAACCAGCAGGAGGCATCAGAAAGACAGCTGTCATTTCTACCACAGTTCAAAATATTTATCTGTAAAATCAGTCAGTCATTATCAAGTACAGCAACAAGGCTTAGTGACTGTTTCTGTTCCAGATTTCCTGTCCTGTCACTGCAAATTATCTGATCAATGGAACAATTTCAAAACACTTTTCTTTTACTGGTAAGATGCAAACAAAACCCCATAAATACTACCATGACAATCGCTTCTTTGGCTACAATTTGCTTTATCTTATTAAGGAATGGCAATCACTAACACACACAGACCTTCACCCGTGCAGTACTCTGCCCCTTTCTTCCAAATGCAACTTCAAAAAGACCTGGAACTAAAATTAGCAAAAGGCTGCTATGACGGAAATGAAACAGACTGACAACGGATTAAACATTTCAGGAAATTTAACACTTCTGTTTCCCTGTTATGAACTTCAAACACCATCACACACTTTTGTATTTGCACTTATAGCATGACCATTTCAAACTTAACACAGTGACCTTCCTAATACTAAAATACCACAGAAAAGCAAATTCTAGAATAAATTTCATCCGATTAAATCTAATGTTAAAGCATTTACTTGAAATACCTGTTGATTCAGAGTAAAACAGTAAGAATAAATAAAATTAGCTTGATTCCCAGAAAGATATCTATGGTTTTGGCATGAAAATTGGTGCAGGTGTATGTATGCAGTATTTTCAGGAACAGAGAGAATGAATGTTACAAACATGCCTATAGTTCAAGAAAGTACATTTGCTCCTTCCCTCCCACCCAGATAATCCCATTGTTGATACAGTTTACCCCACTGAACAAACTGATTTGTCCTGGTAAATCTGCCTATCATCAGAAAACCTTGCCAGCGTAGCCAGTATATCTTCAAATTCCTCAGAAAGGTCATTTTAGCACCTCTGTGACACTAAGCCTGTGCTTAAGTGCTTTCTGGAATGAGGGCCCAGGATCTTTATAACTGAAATAAGATTTTTCTAATTACTCATGCGTTTGGCAAAACCATGTCACTACGCAACAGCATTTTACCAATGACTGGCCATTTACACCCAGTCTTCTGCTTTCCAACAACTGCCTTTCATGCTGTTGGCAGATTTGCCAAGAAAATCAACCTTAGTTTTTCTGATAAGGTTAAAAAGCTTGAGGCAATCAAATCTCCAGCCATGCTGTTCTCATCTTTTACTAAAATTTAATATTTGAAATATCCAAGGTAGGAGAATTAAAAGTTGCCGGGGGAGGGGAACCTCAATCTATCCCACTCCTACCAGTTTAATGCCAGTGCCAGCACTAGATGCCCAGAGCCTGGAGGAGGATCACAGGTCAGCAGAGCACCAGAAGGAATTCCAGCCACTCCAGCCAGTCAGTCAGCTTCCTCGGGGGCACAACTCCCGATGTAGCATAGGCAACGAAGGAGAGGAGTCAGAGATGTGAACACACCTGCAGGGCTGTGATCTCGCTGACATCACGGAGACATGGAGGGATGTCTCCTATGACTGGAGCACTGGAATGGAAGGATAGAGGCTCTTTAGGAAGGAGAGGCAGGGGAGATAAGGAGGAGGTGTTGCCCTCCTCTATGTCACTGACCAGCTGGAGCACACGGAGCTTGCCCAGGGATGGATGAGGATCTGACCGGGACCTTACGGGTCAGGATTAAAGGGAGGGCAGCAGATAGGTGACATTATAGCAGGGCTCTGCTAAAGGCCACCCGACCAGGAAGACCAAGCAGATGAATCATAGAATGGGTTGAGTTGGAAGGGACTTTCAAGCCCATCTAGTTCCAACCCCCTGCCATGGGCAGGGACACCTTCCACTAGACCAGGTTGCTCCAAGCCACATCCAGCCTGGCCTTGAAGACATCCAGGGATGGGGCATCCACAACATCTCTGGGCAACCTGAGGCCTTCTACAGACAGATAGGAGCAGCCTCACGCTCACAAGCCCTGGTCCTCATGGGGGACTTAAACCACCCTGATATTTGCTGGAGGGACAACACAGCAGGGCACAAGCAAGCCAGGTGGTTCCTGGAATGCATCGATGACAACTTCCTTATCCAAGTGATAGAGGAGCTGACGAGGAGGGGTGCCAAGCTGGGCTTTGTTCTCACCAACAGGGAGAATTCCTTGGTGGGGAATGAGAAGCTTAAGGGCAGCACTGGCTGCAGTGACTATGAAATGGTGGAGTTCAAGATCTTTAGGACAGTGAGGAGGGTGCACAAGCAGGTCACTATCCTGGACTTCAGGAGAGCAGACTTTGGCCTCTTCAGTGATCTGCTTCAGAGTACCATGCAATAAAGCCCTGGAAGGAAGAGGGGCCCAAGCAAGCTGGTTATTATTCAGGGATCACCTCCTCCAAGTTTAGGAGTGATGCATCCCAACAAAGAGGAAGTCAGGCAAAAACACCAGGAGGCCTGCATGGATGAACAGGGAGCTATTGGACAAATTCACACACAAAGAGGAAGCCTACAGATAGTGGAAGCAAGGACAAGTAGCCTCAGAGGAATACAGGGAAATTGTCTGAGCAGCCAGGGATCAGGTTAGGAAAGCTAAAGCCCTGATAGAATTATATCTGGCCAGGGATGTCAAGGGCAATAAGAAAAGCTTCTGTAGATACATCAGTGATAAAAGGAGTACTAGGAAAAATGTAGAACCTCTCTGGAAGGAAATGGGAAACCTGGTTACCCAGGATATGGAGAAGGCCAAGGTACTCAATGACTTTTTTGATTCAGTCTTCACCGGCAAGTGCTCAAGCCACACTGCCCAAGTCGCAGGAGGCAAAGGCAGGGACTGGAAGAATGAAGAACCGCTCATTGTAGAAGACCAGGTTCGAGACCACTCAAGGAACCTGAAGATGCACAAGCCCATGGGACCTGACAAGATGCATCTGCAAGTGCTGAAGGAACTGGCAGTTGGAATTGCTAAGCCACTATCCATATCTGAGAAATTGTGGCAGTCCAGTGAAAGAAGACCAGGTTCGAGACCACTCAAGGAACCTGAAGATGCACAAGCCCATGGGACCTGACAAGATGCATCTGCAAGTGCTGAAGGAACTGGCAGTTGGAATTGCTAAGCCACTATCCATATCTGAGAAATTGTGGCAGTCCGGTGAAGTTCGCACTGACTGGAAAAGGGGAAACGTCACCTTACTGATCAACTCTTGCTGTCATAGAATTACAAAAAACCCGCTCAAAACCACTCCCTCAATCATCCTCATTTGTCTATCCACTGAACTCCACCGTCCTTGTGTTCCAACAAGGCAGATACTAAGAGATTCAGCACATCCTTGATTTAAATTTCAGTATAAAACCAAAACATTAAAATCCCATCCCACTAACATGCCAGTGAGAAAGACTGATTAATAATTTTGTGTGGACAACCTTTAATTATGAACAATCAGAAATTCCAAGAGGACAGTGCATGCTTTATCCAAAGAGTTTGCTACCTGAATTCTCTAAAGACTTCAACAAGTCTCTTCTTAGAATTTGCATGTACCCCAATTTTTCAGAATCTTATCTCTTTGCTCAGGTTTGAGTTGTTTCATAGGGAAAACAAAGGGCATGACTGAAATTCACTTTCAAATATGAAGAATCCATTCCAAATAGATACCAATCAGATTCCAACCTGATTCCAAGAATAGATTCCAACCTGTTCCAAACACTTTGTGTCCATGGCTCTGAAAGCATTTTATAAATGTGAACTAATTAATGCTTTGACAAAAAAATGCTATTATTATTTGTCAAATAAGCAAACGGAAGCATGTGAAAGATAAAAACGAGTTATCTTAGGTAAAATTTTCATACAGAATGTCATAAACCAGGACAGCAAGCCCCATGAAATCAGCATATCATTCAAGAGCATAACAAACTCTTTGAAAGTAAATTGCAAGGCTCTCTTTTAAGACAAGAGCATTTTTTTAAATAGACCAAACCCCTCTGGATTCCCCAGATGAACAAAATACCAGGTGACCGCATAGTTTGAAGTATACCCCTGTTGTATTTTATGGGATGCAACGTAGTAACCAGTAAATTGCACCAGCAAAAGGAATCTAAACGTACATTTTTATTGATATGCTGTGATTAGAAAGCATTGTCTTACTTTGTCAAAGAGCAGCACACAGCTCTTAGGGGTTCATGATCCTTCTGCCTGATGTTGTTATTGACCATGAAATCTAGCTCTTCTCGAGCAGCTCTTAGTTGACTCTCTGTAACACTGTAGCTCATTGACTCCCGAGCACAGTCCTCAATATTATGGGCTTCATCTAAAATGACTACTTGGCCTTTCAGGTTAATTTCCATCTAAAAAAGAAAATTATTATCTAGTAAAACAGAGTGAAAGACATCAACAAGAAACAGCAACAAACAGGGTCCTGTTAAAGTGTATAATCTGCAAGCAACAGAAAATTTTCAGCTTTTTGATCCAGGGGTAACCAGGGGAAAAAAAAAGCTTTATCTTAGCCTGTATGAATATAATCTGGACTTAGGACACTCTCCATAAACCAAACAACTGTGAAGTTTGCAAGCGTTTCTTTGCCACTGATTGAAAACAACATGTGACTGATCAGCTAACGTCCACACCAGGGGAAGCATTACTTGGAATACAGAAATGCTTGGGGAGAGGGGGAAAAGAAAAAATTCTTTAACCTAGAAATTATTTTGTAGATAATATTTTGGATATAAATAGGATCTCAGTTGACCATTGCTTCTAAACATCATGGGGGTTTTTTTTATATTTTCCTTTAACTTCAGTTACCGCAATCACCTTTTTTTTTTTTAACAAATATACTTACACTTTCCCGTATCTGTGGGTCTAGGAGATAATTATAAGGACAAAATACAATATCTGCGCCCACCATGAGCTCTCTGGCTGCAAAATATGCACAGGCGCGAAGCTTCTTTCCCAGGCTCACTAGATCCTCAATATCCCAAGCCTGATACATTCTATGTACAGACTGTTGGGCATGATGTTCACTCAGTTTATGAACACCATGATAGTAAGAACAGGACTTGCCCTAAAAGTAAATAAGCACAGATAGTTAGTGGTTACAAAAAATAATGAAAAAAGAGTAAGCTTAAATCCTCCAAATTGTTACGTGCATTTGGCTATATTCCTGGAAGCACTTTTAACGGCTACTTTTTACGTTGGACAGGAATGAAAAACACATCATGTCAAAGGTAACACGCAAATCCATCCTAAAACATGCATCAATAAAGGACACTTCTTCATCTATAAAACCAAAGACAATTTAAGTCTTACTAAGAATGTTAGCCTAGCAGTCAAGTATGTTATTCCTATGAGCATATATTTTTTCAGTATTGATACCATGTACCAACATTTTCTAACTATTAGTATTTAATTTAAACCAAGTTACAGGACACATTTTTAACTAACATAGTATAAAGAAGTCAGAAGTGTTACTCATTCCAACCGCTCAACTACCTTTCATTTCATTATGTTTAAATAAATGCTCAATTTCTGAAACAAAATTACTCACATGCTTTCCTTCCAGCAACTCTACACACATTTCATTCCTGTTACTACCACTACTAGATACCACTGGATGAATGCAGGTATAATCCCGGCTAGAAAGAATTGTCATAGGGACACTGGAATGCGCTGTTCTCTTCAACTCTCTGGTTATCTGCGATATTTGCTTGTGTGTTCGTGTCCCAAAAAATATTTTGGGAATGAACAACCGATCTCCATTTTCTTTCTTCTTTGTGCTACTAGTATCTTTCTCACTTTCTTTTCCAGAAGAACAGGAACACTCAGTGCAAGGGCCAGATGACTGCACCAAAGTAAAAAAAAAAAAAAAACAACAAACACATTAACAAAATCCCACAGTAAGATGAACATGCTAAATCTGCTTATGGTCTATTTAGAAAAGGCCCTCTAGGTAGCTCAAGAGAGCCTGTTAAATGACCAGGTTGGCCTCTCAAACTGGTAAAATTTTAAAAACGTTAACGCATATGCACCAAGGCCAGATGCCTGAAAACCTTAAAAAGCTTCTAGCAAACACAAGACACAACCTCATCATAACCCAATCACAGCAAGAATTATTATTGAAGTGGAGTATTTACATGCAAGAATAACACAAATAAGCTGCTCGCATTTAAGCTTCAGCATAAGGACTCTCCTGTTACAGCACCTTCAATGAAGAAAACCTTGGATCGACACCCAAATTAAAATACTGAGAACATTCTTCCTTAACACAGAATAAATCTAGACAGTTTAATTAAATTTCTTGCAGATAAAACAGACTAGGTCATATACTTCCCATTAGAAGCATGTTTGCCTTGCCATTATGTCAAAGGCCATCTAGTAACTATGAGAATAAAAGACACATGGGGAATAATTCTAATCAAAACCTAATCCTCAAATATACTTGTTAAAAGTATTGTGTTGGTGGTTTTTTTTTCTTCCTGAGAATCACCACGTCTCATAATATAAAATACTGGAACAACTGTCATGAAATTGTAATAATTAGTGTGAAAAGATACATAGAAAATGAATAACTCATGAGTAAGAATACCCACAAACACCTCCCATAAAAAATAATGAATGTGTAAAAGTGTAAGAGAGTTTGTATTTGGTTTTCAGGTGATAGCACAAATAACAACAAATAGTTGTCCACGCAAATACTCCTCCCTCCCCTTTTAATTGTAATCAGTAAGATTACCCATTATAAACAAATGCTAAGTCATGCCGTGTGTTACACCACAATTCTGGGGATCAAGCTGTCTTTTAGCCTCCACTCTGAGGAAAAGCAAGTTCGTATTACCCTTAGTCCCACTCAGCCTTGTCTGCCATTAAATATTACAATACATGATAGAATGCATGTAAATGTAACCCTTCTGGAGCTGTCACTCACTGGGATAAAAGGTTCACTGATGTGCCAAATAAACAGGCCCTCAAAGCAGATAAAGTTACACCCATGCTGGAATCGTTACATTCCCCTCTCAGGTTGCCAGTAACAGCAGATTTCATTACGGTGTGCTGCCACATTAAATAGCCAGTTCCAAATATCCTGCCTTCTATACTGAATAATTACTTATTCACTGAAAGGATAAAAAGAAGAGTTATGAATGGGGTTCTTGTCGACAGGGAGGCAGGAAACAGCTGACATACGGTGTATGTTACATATGCGGCAATACTCCGCTCGGTTTGTACTCACACAGCCAACTGCAATGCAAATTGTACCTTGATATTTCTATCACCTACATTCTGGTTTGCTCTTTGAAATAATGAAAACCACATTACCATGCTAACAATTAATGTAACCGAAGCATTTACTCGGTTGGGCCTTTAAAAACATGTTTATCTTTTCATTTTAATTCAAGTCAGATTGTGTTTTCAGAGGTAAAAAGAATCGACAGAATTCCAAGATGATACCATGCCACTAAGACTTCACTGCTAATGCTAAGCCTCGCATTTACTTTGTCAAATAAAAGTAATAGAAAATATTAGGACCAATCAGGCAGATACTTTGCAGAAGTTGTTCTAACAACAGGAAAATGCAGTTCAAACAAATATACGCATAAACATGAACAGAAGGCTCTTCTGTGATGGGTTTAACGAAAAACAAACAAATAGTTCTTTTGTATGAAAAGTGTTTTTTTCCATAAGGCTTACAAATTACGCTATTTTACAGGTGGCCTTAAAAATTTTTCTTAAAAGGTTTGAAACTGGTATAATACTGGCTTTAAGAAGAACCTCAGCCAATACTGCAGTTTTAAAATGTTACCTTTAACTTTGAAAAAAGTTTTTTTTTT
Organism: Eurypyga helias; assembly: GCF_000690775.1. Lineage (NCBI taxonomy): Eukaryota > Metazoa > Chordata > Aves > Eurypygiformes > Eurypygidae > Eurypyga > Eurypyga helias. The sequence continues at coordinate 8,557 of NW_010248102.1, read as the reverse complement.
TAAAAAAAAATCAACATTAAGAAAGCTGTAAACTCAGACTAATTTTAAAGTAACTAGTAGGAGTATACAGCTGCCTGCAGTAGTCATAACTTTTCTAAAAGCCACAGACTCCATTAGCCCAGAATTCATAAATAAATAAATAAAGCCTTTTTTAGAAGGTTCTTTATAATGAAGAGAAACTTTAAGAAAATGGTTAAAACCATTGAAAAATTGAGTTCTTCATGGTTTGTTTACACATTATTCAAATGTGCCGATTTGCACTTCAGTTCTTCTTTATCCTTTAGAAAATGGTTTGGCCACCTATAAATTTTATTAAAACCAAACTATTTTAATTCTGTATCTCTATAAAAATAATTTATTGTAGCTATCACATGGCAAAATCTAATGTGGTGTTAATCTAAGGAAAGAGAATACTCTCCAGCTGAACAAAGCGATAACTCCAAATATGGAACTGATATGGCAGTTTCCATAGCAGTGTTGCCTCATAAAGTACTAATTTTGTACTAATTTTTAGATTCATAACACAGAGACACTGGTTGAACTATAATGAAATTATAAAATGTTTCAATCTATTTATTAAATAATGGGGGGGCAGAGCTGAGGAGAAATTATTAAAATAATAGAAAAATGTTTCATAATACTCTCTGGCTTCAGAACTAAACCTGTTTTCAGCTGTCTAAATCTGGCAGATTTTCATTTGGGAGAGGGGGGAAAAAAGTAAATATACTCCTCTACTTTCTGCGGTATTTAATCAGAAACATCCAGTAACAGACGCTGTTAGAGATCTGATACCAGACTATATGGACCTCAGGGTAATCCATCTTGTTTTTACTTCTGTCACAGGATACATAGAACAGCCTATCGCATCAATATTTATACGGCAAAAACGTCAAAGTCTGATTAAAAAAGGAATAATCACATCCACCAACCTGTCCTACGTGTAAAACAGAGCTAAACAAACACTGGGGCTATGATCTTTGAAACACAAAGAGATAAGAGGAGTTCTTCGTATCTTCATCTACATTTCCCGGTTACAAAGCCATCTAAATGATGCAGCAGTGAATGCCCCTTGTGTGAAATATCACACAAGCACAATCTAGTCAGATATCAGCAGTGACATTACCAGAGCTTTTCAACTATCCCTTTAGAAGCTCTCAGAAAGCACCGTATTCCACTGCTGCTGCAGCCTCTCGGCGGAGCACACAAAGCAGCTGTTTATCCTCTCGCAGTAACCAGCAGGTGAACCCGGTTCAATATTTATCACAGGCTTTCACAGATCACTGCTAACCAAGCAAACGTTTTAATTAAGCTGGAACTCGCTTCAAAGAGCTCATTCAAAATGTCAATCAGCGGGAAAAGGATCAGATACGGTGTCAGGTGAGAGCGTGTAATACAAATCCACAACTTTCTTCATCCCATCGCGGTAAATTAGCCCATTCTAGAGTCCAGACCCTGATTGTAACAGGCTGCCAGTCTCCTGGAATGTGTAACAGAAGTCACCCAAACTCCTTTGTGAAGGTTGTAAGCAATATGTTAAACTGCAATGGGCTAGCACATTAAGACAGATTCTTTTCACAGCTGTTTTTCGATATCCCAAGTGTTTGTTACACTGCTCTCCATTTACTGTTTACTTTTTTTACCTCGTATAAATGGGGATTCCTTAACCCAGCGCCCCAGTTCCTCAGACCGTATGCTTTGACTGCAGTCATCAAGAGACTACCCTACAGGTATAATTTCTCATCTAAACTCACACTAGAACTGCCCTCTCGTCTGAGAATTAACAGCAGAAGGATATGCATTCCCAGGCTCTGGCCTGAAAGCAGCTAAGAGAAGGCAGTCACCTTGGGCAGAAGACCCCCACCCGCTGGATCGACACGTGTTGTTCTGATGCAGCAAGGCAGGCCAGTGCCTCAGGCTCTTACACCCACCAACCCATTCCCTCGCTGCTGGGCTACACGAACAAATACCTGACAAGGAACTAAATTTGCTTTAAGCACAAGACTGACTACAGTAAGCCACAGGTTATACAAAGGAAGGGCCATCTCATTGATTAAGAAGATATTTTTCTTGCATTACTGCATCATCCTAAACAGAGTCCATTCTGGCAACAGTGTTGAACATAGCCTCAGCTGGCTTTATTTCATAACCCACACTCAAAAACCGTTCGTATACCTAAGAGCCTATGCTGTGATGCTCTTCACAACATAAACTCCATGTAGTTAAGCTGGAGAACTACTAACGTTAAATAAGGCCTCCCTGCAATTGTTTCTTGATACCAGACAAGCTCTCAGTCTGCTAAAGTAAAAGTTCATCACAGGAAAACAATACCTTATGCTTTCATTCTTAAAAAGAAACTTTTTCCAAAGAAACAAACACTCCTTTCATTCTTAAAAAGAAACTTGCACAGAAATAAACACTTCTCTTTCATCTTAGGTTACTTCTTTCTAAAGAAGTAGTAAACAGTGTAGATGAATAGTGAAGTGTACTGTCAGACCTGTGGACACACTCATGTACAGCTCACCTACTGTAAGAAAAATGAAGACTTGTCTTAAAAAAAACAGATTATGACTCAGTATTGTATTATTTCACAGTTAATCTATACTAAAAGTTTTCATTTCACTACATGAAATTTCTAGAGGTTGTAAATCAAGTTTTTCACATACGCACAAAGTACCAAAGCAATCAAGGAAGAAAGGTCTTTTTATTCGAAAATCAACAGCACACTCTGCTGGCCTTTGTATTTCCACCTACTAACTGAAGTTCAGTGACACAAAGCATTTCAAATTCCACTCAAAAGTCCACAGAGCTTTCCAAAACTAATAAAAATTATTCCCCATCAAATGACCTAGAACACAGATTCACTTTTTTCAAGAAGAGATTTAGCTCACAATGTCTTAAAGTAACACCAAAGCTTTTGGCTCCTTGTGTGATTACAAAGGCATAGCATACTGGAGAACAGCTCGTGAAGTTAAAACATACACTGATTAAAACAGAAGTGAATTTGGGACATACAAAGAGCCAAGTGCTGTTGGAAGAGGTGGAAAGAAACTGGAAACGCTTGTTGAAACCAAGCGTATTTCCAAATATGCATAAAACCCCTGCACTGAGAAGCCAAGTTACCTACAGATGGGTATTACCATAAAGCAACATTTAAAAAATATATTGGAGAGGGAAAACGTTCTCTGCCTTTTGAAAGAAGCAAGTAGAATTCTGTGCTGAAGAAAGAAAGGTAGGTCAGACCTCATTCCTTTCCTATATTGGTCTCAAACATACAAGTTCATGATTTCATGGCACGCTCCTATATTTTAATATTGATGGACTATTCTGTCACAACCTTTATAGGCATTCGTGGGAACTGCAGCACTAACGTCATTTGGCATCTGACACTCATCTCTGCTGCCTCACATTTTTTCTTCCACTCGTTTTGGTTCAACAAACCAAAACCAGTAGGATTCAAGCACCAAGAAATGCAGGAAATGCCTAGCAGAACGCTGCAGAGACAGATGCGTATTTGTGTTTCAACTTTTTATGTGATACTTCTGCTATGGAAAGTGGGAATTTAAAAAAAAAAAAAAAAAATCAAACCCAAACCACAAATCTATCACAGAAACACACGGGATTTTTCTTCTTAATCATGTGCAGTATTTATTATTAATTTTTTGTTATAATATATTGTAATGGTCAGCTCCAACCTTCTCCATACTACTTTAAGGTCTAAAAGGCACACACATTAATATTACATGCAATCTTTCATTTACTACATATGCCACAAACAATGAATGGCAAACTCTGATGTCACTTATTTTCCATGACCCTATCTCAAGTTCTTCCATAATGCCATAAATTTACTATAAATTTGAATATAACACACAGGTTTATATCTGCTATACAACTGTTCTCACATATTGACTGTTTACAGGCTGAATTGCTGGGCTAAATTTTGTTCTACTGGGGAGTCACGGTGGCAAGGAGTTCAACCCACTGCTTAAAGAACCACTTTCACAGAAAAAAATTAACACTTTGCAAACCACACCGGTTAGACAGCACCATATAGGAGTAAAAGCCACTGCAGTTCTCACTATAGCTAGGGACAATATATTACTTTAAAGCAACTTAAATACTTGGGAACCTTTACATCAGGCTGTAATAGAGCCGGAGGTACAGTGTTTTCTGAAAGTACGTTAACAAGCTGCATTTCACGCATAATCTCTTTACAGAAAAATATTTTTTTTAAATTCGACTTGAACTAAGAGATCTGACGTAAAAGATATTACTCTATTACTTACTGTTTTGGGAGAAAAAGTAGTGGTTTTCACATTTTTTTCACAGTGAACGATCAGCTCTCCATTTTTTCTCTGATGATAAACTTCTAAAGCATCAACTAGCTGTGCTCCTTTTGCAAAACAATGACGTTTTCTAACCTGCTGAGGAAAAAGAGTGCCGTGTTCAAACGCAACGGACAGAAGTACGGGCTTACTTCACGGAGTCTGTTTCAGTGGCATCACTCGTATTCGTTAAGTTTAACCAAATATAAGCTACACAAGAGTCATTTGAGAAAAGCTATAAAGTTCTAATGACAAAATTCTGTAACAATGACAACAATCTGTAATTATTGCTGAGCTTTTCTTCTTTAATTTTCCACTGTTACAAAACTGATTGAAATCATACCACTACATAGGTATAAGCAGAAAACTTTCCTAACTAAAACAGGAAATAAATTCAAGCCATATTGATCTAGAAATTCAAAAAGTAACCACCTGAGCAATACTCTACAGCAATGTGAAAGCTATTGACAGTGTGCATCTGCATACAAGCACTAACTCATGCGACACCAATATGGACACACGTTACTGAAACACTGCACTCCACACACCAGGCCAGAGATAACTACATTTCACAGGATATAAACCAGAACGAACACGTTCACATGTTATTTGAATTTCTAATACTTACTTGCAAGAGCACTTTCAACTCCAGAATCACTGAGTTGATATTACAGATCAACTGAGAATAAATATATTTTGGGACTATTAGGTGCTTAAATACACAAGATGTAATTTAGGACATGGTAATGCCAACAATTTAGTGCAACAGACCCCTTAACAACAAGTAACAACAAGATGAACAGAAGCCTGTCAGCTATGACTGCGACATGACTCAGGCACTCTCTCTGCCTTCTCTGAAATACTGATTGGTATTTGGTAGCTTTGTTGAGCTACACGTGGGTTATTTTACTGCCAATAAACTTTGCTCACCTGCTGCTCAGTTTCTAAAGGACGAATCCTTTTCCTGTCTACTTGAAAATCATCATTCCCATTGTCACACACAGATAACCTTTTTTTGGCAGACAATTTCGATGCTAAAATTTCATTTGCCTTACATTCTGTAATTAAAAATAAAATAAAAAGGTATGTCCATGACATGGAATGAATTAAATAAGGACAACAGTTTACAAATAGAATTTACTATAAATACCCATGATGTAGGAAACAGTATTAACGTTTCTAGACCCATTAACCACCATTTCCATACAGGCTTCCATGCAGGGCAGAATCATGCAGTACTAAGGACAACAGTTTACAAATAGAATTTACTATAAATACCCATGATGTAGGAAACAATATTAACGTTTCTTTCCATGCAGGGCAGAATCATGCAGTACTCTTATTATGACGGTAAAAAAGTCCCTGACTTGACAGCAAAAAAATTTGACATCACTGGCTATGTATTTCACTTCCAGAACAGACTTTTAGCGGCCTACTGAAGTGAGTTACCTGTGTTTGTTAGTGGGCTTCCAGGTTTTACAGAACTTCCCATTTCAGAATTATTACAAGACCAAGAAGCACCCTGATTCACACTCGTTGCAGCATCGTTGCTCTCAGACTGGGAATGACACGCACAGCGGCATGGCGGTGAGGTCTCAGGCTTTCTGCCTTCCTTTTCACACGATGATTTAGGCAGTGATTTCTCTAAAGATAAAGGACACAGTCGTTTCTCTTCCATTAAAAACTACTCAAGACTATACATGAGAACACTAGACTCTCAAAACAGTTAAAGAATTTCTTTAGGTCCTAGTTATAAACCTTGTGTCTCTCTGTAAAGTCTGAACACACTATCATCACCCTCTGAAAAACCACAGTGCAAAGAACTGTAACGACTTCCAGAACTGAAAAATACACTCTTCCTTTCAATTCAACCTGCTAACTACAAGCCACAAGCATTTTCTTTCAAAGTCCCAACAGCCCTATAATCCCCTTACAAAGATATCTAAATTCATTTTAACATGTGAATTACTTTGCTTGGCATGTGGCCACTACTGGTTTGTTTAACGCCATGCTGCCAATAAGGCAATATGTATAATGGGGGACAAAGACCTGTTTAAGTTTCTGAAACTCAATGTTTAAAGGCTGGAAACCAAGAAGAATTCACTATAATGTATTTGGGCAATAAAAACTGGGCACACAGACACTAAGACAACTTACCATACAGAGACTGCTGCCATGATAATGCAGAACAAAGTAATGCCAAGCTTTTGCCGCTTCCTGTAGGGCTCTCCAGCAAACAGTGTTGCCTGTTATTTAAGCCCTTAACAATCTTTAAGGAGAATAACAAAAACAAAACCAGAATTAATAGGAAAAAGAACCCAAAAATCAAAGAGGATGTGTTCAGCTAAGCTAGAAATAACTTCTAAAAATAGATCAGGACACACACTGTCTTATAAAAAAATGAGAAGAAAACCAAAACCAACCCCTCAATCATCTTTAATAAAAACAACAGGTCAGCAAGCCTCAGCTGTATTTCTCTCAAGAGGCACATGCCTCACTAGCAATGCTCAGCGGTTCACTTACAGAGAGCTGTGAAATACTTACCTGCTAACAGCAGTACCTGATGGGGCTAGCTTGCTTTATTCAGTCTTACCAAAACATTGAAAACATCTGTCAGACAACCAAATCATTTATCCCACAGAGAAAAAGCATTTAAAAATGGTCAAACCTGTTTCAAAGTGTGTCTGTTTAAAAGTGTTTAAATGTGAAGTGTAATAATGAATTTTTTAAAACTCTCTAAAAAGTGAAAGCTTATTGAAATACTATGTTCTGTTTACAATACAGATGGTTTACTAAATCATTTCCTCCTTACATACTTGCAAAATTATACACAATTTTTATTACAGTAGATCTAGTTAAATAATCACGAATCTCACATAACACAGAACTTGTTGCTTAGCATAAATGTTCACAAATCCAAAATGTACTCCAGCAGTTCCTAGTCACGGGCCAGGTATCATTGTAGAGCACAGAGAACAGTAAGTTACGTTACAGCTGAAATTCGCAGGATCTTGGAGGCTGTGGATTTCATGTTAGACTTCCAGATGCTGATAGGTACTGGAGAACAAGCTGTTAGTTTAGCAAAGGTTTGTATAAATTCTACTCACAGCATTCATCATAGCAAGTTGGGAAGGGTAAGCCTTGCAAGGGAACAAGATCTTCACCCCACCAATAGTATATTCTGACACGTCAGAAGACATTGCCAGTCTTTCCTCCCCTTTACTTCAGGTTTGTAACTGCAATAAAAACCAGTATTAACAAGTCAACGCTAACACCCAGGCAAAGCCTGAAACAACATACAGCTCCAAACAAAACCAAGCAGAAACTGCTGCCCTGGTAAGGGGGCTAAGGATGTTAACAGAACTGGCATATAAGAATTCAAACTGCACATCATCAATTCAGACTTGGTCCTTGTTCCAAATGAGTTGCCACCATCAGCAATTTAAATAAAAGTCCAGTGTACTGCACACGCAATTTCAGATTCTATTTCTCAGACTAAATATTTTTGGGATAAGAACCCAAATCCTTGGGGCAAAGTATTTTAGGAGTTTTAATAACTAAAAATAGCCAGTTCTTATTTCTGCAGGTCTATTAGCTTGAACTCCATGACACTGCAAGCTACAAAGACACAGCTGGCAACAGCAGCCTGCACTGTTCAGTCCCTAAGAAAATAGACCCGGACACTGAATTTAAGAATGAGATGATTAAAACCTAACACTTTTCTTCCACGAATAATACACCAGTTATTCAGGGGGGAATGAGGTGTCAGTCACTATACTATTCTGTATTACCTTGCATTTTTCTCCCGCTGGATCATAAAAGAAAGTCAGTTTCCCCCATGCTAAAATGTTAAAATTACTGATTTAAAAATACCAAAGAGGCAGAGATGGCTTAAAACAGGACTACAGGTTCTGAACTACACAGAGGGGTTTTTTTCTTACAGCTTTCCAGCATGTACAAAATAAAAGAACAATCTTAAATTGGCAGATTCCCTGTGATAAATTAACTCACTAACCTGTGCCCTCATCTGACTTTTAATGAGTAAACAAACGCATCCCAAAAATACCAACGTATGGCACGATTCAGCTTCATCATCAACTTTCCCAACAGGAAAAAGAAATCCTGGCAAAAAAATGTTTGCTGACATGAGTTTACACCCCGCCGCTCCTTCCCAGAACCTAACCGCACCCCTTCAAAAGGCTTTTCCCCAGCACATAGCGGGGGAGGGGGGG
>NW_010248101.1:0-31749 GCF_000690775.1 Eurypyga helias | reverse complement strand
TGAGAAAAGCTCACGCCCTAAGTCAGCTCGGCTGCCTGCATCCATGTGCTGGCCACAGGTGGGACCGCTGAGGGCAACTAGGGGAAAAAACGCCAGTTTTGCAAGAAGGGAGGAGGAAAGGCAGGCTTGTTTAGCCTAGCAAAGGGTTCCTGTGACGGCAGAGGACACATCCGCTGCCAGCTCACACGAATGGGACCGTGGAGGAGCGGAGAGCTCCTTAGAGCAAGGGGCAGCCCATCAGAGGGTTTCCCATAGGAGTGGGGTTTTGCAGACCTTAAATGCCTAAAGGAATTAGGTACTCCAAGGAACTAGGCGCTCCACTCCTACCGCCTTTCAGTAGGCTCTGGATCCACACACTATTTTAACGACACAATCATTGTTAACAATTTGTGAGTGACAGTTTTTCAAAAAGCCTGCTACTATAGAGAATTCCCTAAGAAACGAGGTGATCCAGAACACTTTGTCTATAATCCAAACTAGATAAACAATAAAAAGGTAACAGGGAAAATTGGGAAGTGAATGATTCCTACTTGGGAGACACTACTAGTAAGCTATATAGTTAGATAGATACGCAGGCTACACGAAGCCAGTTATATTTTGTCTCACGGTTTCTCTATCATAAATGTCTATATTCCATTTTTTCTGAGGCTGGAGCCCATTGGTGATGCTTTGTGAAGGATGTGTTTTGAGGCACTGAAATGAGCAAGCCCTGCTGCCTATGAGGCAGCCGTAACAGTCTTAAAAAAATGCTATTTGTCAAAGTTTCAGGGTAGTCATTAGCATCCACGCAATTATTATGCAGGCAGATGATTACAGATAGGCAGCCGAAAATTGTCAGAGGAATGGCATTCGGTTTTATTAGCCAAAAAAAAAAGAGAGACTTTTGAGCTACCACAACACCCAATATTTTACTAACAATCCATTCTTCAACAATATGCTGTTCAGCTGGCTAAACATGCACGAGGATTAAACACAGGAAGCGTAAGAGCAGACTGTCAGCTATGTTTGTTTTCTATAAATCCCTTTGTGATGGTGATGAACTGCGCCATAACAGAGGATAGGTTAATGTTATTGTATAGATGACTCATATAGCCTCTACGGTTTGACAAGAGCACAGGTTTTGGGGTTTTTTTACTAAATAAAGCAAGTAGTCAGTCCAAAAATAGAAGTAACACGTAGGAGAATGCAGCTCCTGGAGGAATTACAAATTCCATCTACCAAAAACACAGAGGTTGGTATGCTGGGGCATCTCTGCTGAGGATATTGTGTGAAAGCCATTAATTCTTCATCTGGAATGTAAATCTATGCCGTCCAAATGGGATTTAAGTATTTCAAGGTAGGACTTCAGTTCCTGGCTGGAACCAGTTTTAACCGGTTGGGCAATTTTCATGGTCATTTTTATATTTGCTTTCTTGCTCGGAGCCCAGAGTTATTTGCCCTGTACTACCTGCAGTGCTGCGGTGTGGTATGGCTGGAATGGGTCCCCAGGCGAGGAAGGAAATGGGGCCCTGGTCCTGCCAGCATCCCCCCTCTCTCCCGCCCTGGCAGGGCCTCCCCCCGCCCGCCCTCGCCGGCTCCAGGGTACTTGCACTGCCTGCAGTCGAAGGGGACACTGCAGGGTATTCAGTTGCACATTTTAAGGTTTAATGTTGTCTTATTAATAGGAAGAAAAGGAAAACATTGATTCCGGGGACAAGGAAAGCATTTCCACCCGTTTCTTATGCTACGCCAGAGCACTTTTCCCTTCTCCCTAAAATACTCAGGAACTTTGAAAACAGATACTCTCATTTGCCCAAAATATCCTGGGGAAGGGTTTCTGTGGCTGAACGACAAGTCACCTTTAACACAGGCTCACCGAGTTCTCCAAAACAAACAAACAAACAAACAGTCTCAATCCACGAGTCCATTAGTCATGGTTTTTTACAGACTGAGCTAGAGAAACCTCCACCCAATGAGAAAGGAAAATACTAGCAGATAACACCTTATTTTCCAGCGTCTAGCTAGGGATTGTAGGGGTAAGAGCCTAGGGCAGGCTGTGCCCAGTGAGCTTGGGGTGAGTTTTACCCAGGCCTTCCTACCTGGCTGCGTTGCGAGTAGGTTTAACACGGGTTTTCCTTCATTCCTGATGTCCAGGGAGTCACACGGACACGGGACAGCTGTGGAAAAGATGCAGAGACAGCGCAGCAATTGCCCCCTGCCCGGATGGTATGGATGGCTTGGGTCAGGGGCACCCTAGCCCATAGCAGGAGGTGCCTGGGCTCTTCCAAGGTTCTCATCAGCGGACAAGCCACCACTTAGGAAAACGGACTGCGCTTGGTTTTGCTGTTACAAAACATAAAAACCTCTTCAGTATATCCTAAACAACCAAGACAGCCGATGGCTCACCCTCATTGCATATGGCTCCTGCCTGGACCCAACGACAACTCTTTGCGCTTTGTGCCCCAGGGAGGCTTCCCTGGGCTTGGAGCGGGCTGCGGAGCGACGGCGGGCTGCAGCGAGAACTGACTGCCCGTGGGCTCCCTCTCACCTTGGGGCTTGGACATTAACTGGCAAAAGGAGGACCGGAGGTACACTCCCCGTTAAATGTCAACTTGAAATACCCTGCGCTTGAAATTTAAGATTAAATGGCATGTAAATGCGCCCATTATTCATTAAAGTATGTAAGAAAATGCTCCGTTACCTGCTACCGCTGCCAATGCAGTATGCATTTTGCTACAGGTTTGGTTCCACCCCCGTGGATTTTAGCAACAAAGTTTACATTCATTTTCATGGTATAGGAATATAATTATTCACCCCACAATGCATTCCCACAGTCTGAAGCTGGGCAAACAAACAGCTTCTAGGAAATCTGGGAAAATTTATGCTTTTTCACAGTTGCATTTGTAAAACGGATTTTTGCTTTTAATTTCAAGAAGAATTCTAACCCAGACTGAGTTGTAACTTAAGATATGATTTCAAATTGCTGAAATGAATACTAAGAATCAGCATTAAGCAAGCTATAAAACAAGCTATATGCTTGCTAAGAGCATACAGAAAAAAAATATGTAATAAGTCAGGCTTAAGAGCAATTCCAACTGCAATCAACTACTGGAAAATGAGAAAATATTGAAATTTAATACGTATTGGGTTTGTACCGCGTTCTAGACAATGGATCACCGTATCTGCAGGTCTGACTACAAACAATAGTAATTCTCCCCAGGAGTTATTGTCAGCATCTCTCCCAAATTCCCGTGGACGTGAAAGGGAACAGGTTTTGCACAAAAACAATTAGGAGAACCAGTCAAATGAGGTGTTATTCCGGCCGTGCTACTTAGGTGTAGATGTAGGCAACAGCTGACTCACTGTTCAGAATCACACATTCTCTCACGTCTTGGCCCCTGAAACATCACAAACTGATAATAGGATTTCTGACTGAGGGGTAGAAGAATTTTGCATTAATATTACATGCAGCCATGAATAAATCATTAACACGTAACTCGAATGTTTTTCACTTGTATTTGAGCAGCAACTGCAATCTCAGCTGTTTCAAAATATGTGTTCTTTCAAAATACCAGAAGGCAGTTGTACATAAAAGATTCATTCTCTTCTGGAGTATGAATCAGCTATGAAAGAACTGAAGTTGCAATTCATTCTCCTGCCTGCACAGCAAGCAGTACAACCGCATTATTACTGATTTGGGACAGATTGTAATGTTATAATTAACTCTGGGATAAAAACCCCTGAGAAAAGGTCAGTGCTCAGTAAAAAATATTCTGGGGGAAAAAATGAACAACTGGCTGAGACTACAATAGAGCTTAATTTTCTCTAACTCCACTCATACAGTGTTTTCTAAACCAACATTTACATTTATTAATGAATGTCCCGCTTTCTTTGACTAGCAAAGATTTCGCAGAATTAGAAACCTTTGTTCAGAGTTGTAGTAAGACTTTGCGTTTACAGAAAGACATTTTTTTCAAGGCTCTCCGGAAGCTGTACGGCAGCTCATCTATGCCAATTTAGCTTCCAGTTTTTCCAAACACGAGGACAGACTGTCTTTTAGCTGGCAACGTAGTGCTAAGCAAGGATATTTTATTTATCATGTCTTATTGTTTTCAATAGAAGACAAAGGCAAACTGTGTGAGCCTTGGTTTGTGTTTCAGGCTTGTAGTTCCACTTGAACTTGGAAAGGTGCCCAACATATTTTCAGGGAAAGTTCTGGATGTCTTCAAGGCCAGGCTGGATGAGGCTTTGAGCAACCTGGTCTAGTGGAAGGTGTCCCTGCCCATGGCAGGGGGGTTGGAACTAGATGGTCTTTGAGGTCCCTTCCAACCCAAACCATTCTGTGATCCTATGATTCCAATATGGTCTAGGAAGAACGCATTCACCCCACAATATTTGGCAGACCGTAGTGCGTAGGTTTCTTAAATGTAGTGCTGTGTTCTGCAGGTAGTTGCTTCGGTTGTCACATCCTCCGAGACCCGTCAGTCACCTGGAGCTACAGGAGCGCGGTGCAGGGATGATGATTAGCCTGCCGCCAGCCCCACCTCCAGCTCTGATGGTGACTGTGACTCCAGCAGCCCAAGGAGCAGAAGGGAGTGCAGACACTCTTCTCCCACCTCTGAAAGCAGGTTAGCTGCTCCTCTGAGCAGAGAAGTGTGTATGGGCAGCCAAGGGTGGGAGGGGGAGAGCGGGAGAGATAAGAGACCTTTCTCTGCTCAGTTCAGCCCAGGCAGGTCTGGACTCTCCTAACCCTCCTGACCTCACTAGGGTTTCTGGAGCTCGGTGGCTTTGGCTCAGGGCCTCCCTACATCCGAGGTGCCCAAAGTTAACTTGTCTGAGTGCCGTCCCTGGCAGCAGCAGGTACCACGATGTGAGGAGACCCCAGACACCTCAAACAGCCGTGATCATGGGCCTGCCTCTGCTCACACCTCAGGACGAAGCGTGTCCCGGTCCCCTTGCTTCATCCTTGTGCCACCCACCCTAACCCCCAGCCAAGACCCGCAGGCTCCATGCCTTCCCCCCCACCTCCCTGTCCCATACAGACTCACGCACTGAGCCCAGCGCTTGCACGTGTCTGCCCACCCCTACCCCATGCCTCAAGCTGTTTTTTGGCATCCTGAGCCGAAAGCGTGGCTCCCACACAGGCGACGCTCCTGCAGGCTTCCGTGCCAGGCCACCCTCGTGTCTGAGGGCTCGCTGGGCAAGAAGCCAGAGCTTCTCCCATCCCAGCCAGTGCGGACGAGACACTGGAGGCAGCTGCTGGCTGCTGCCCCGGAGGTGTGGAGCAGAGAGCAGAGCCAGCCCCCGGTTTGGGCGAGCACCAGCACAGGGTCTCCCCGGTGGTACGGGTACTGGTAGGCAATGGTGACGCTGTGTGAGAGGTGAAGTGGCCTGGATCCGAGGTCGGGAAGCCCTGGGTCTCAGGGCAAGTTACTCTCTTCGCTCCCACAAGGGTTTTTTCTGTTTGGGTTTTTTTTCCCCTTTTTACATATTTCCCGCTGGCTAATTGCCATCAAGGTCTGTCATCATGCAGGAAACTGCTGGTTGCTTGTAGATGAAATCTGTGGCTTCGAGCGTGGCTTTGCTGGGGGATGTGTGGGAAAACGTGAGCGTCGCGGGTGTGCGTGGCTGTTGAGGCTCCCAGGGAGAGACTGCCAGGCTGGATACAGAACATCTACGATTTGCATTTCATCACCTGTTACTGGAGGACATAGACTTTACACCTAGAAATTGAAGCTGTTATTACAAAGTGAAAATCCATATGCCGCGAGGCTTGGTTCTGCAAGGCTGCGCTCTCAGGAGCTCTTCTGAAGCAGGAAGGGACACGCTCTGATTCACTGTGTGATCCGGCAACAGCTTCCCAACCGTGGAGCCGTTGTTTTTTTACAGTTGCCGAACAGCTTTTGTTCACCTGCCAGATGCAGCTGACTTGTCCAGCCCTTTGGGAAGAAAGAGCAGACCCAGCTGGCACACGCTGTAGTCACAGCTAAGGCAAGCTCCCCCACGCTCGGACCCACTGCAGCCCACGGAGAAGACAGACTGCAGGTAAAGGTATACGGTATCTTTCCAGGAGACAAATGGAAGCAATATGTGCTGCGTCAAGTACTAGCAGTCTGTTTTTGTGATACATACTGGGTTTTTGAGAGAGCCAGATTAAGATTAGTGGGATTCTCCGAGAAACTCCAAACAAGACCACTGATACAAGAACCATACGGCTCTTGGATCAACCCCATTGCCTTGGGAGGTTTCTTTGGCCTCTTCCTAATGCCTTTCTACATACTGGCTTTTGGAGTCCCCAGTATTCAGTCATTTTTGCCAAAAGGAAACATGCTGTAGGCAAAAATATTATTAGGGAGAAAAAAAAAAGTATGTGTAGCTGATTTCCTAATTGTAGGAAAATCTAGAAAGCACTTTACGCACAGTTCAAGAAACTTCTTTCCCATTTTCCTTCCCCGCTGTTCTCCCTTCCCATCCTTCAAGTCTGCTGATAGTTATTTTGGAGTGTGTAAATTGTGGCCACAGGATGTGCACTTGTAAAACATGCTCTGCGGTTCACCCAGCTGTAAAACGTACTCAGCCCTCTCCAATGGACCATAAATACTGGAACATTCACCTGGCTGTTCGCTGCGATTCAGAACTCCCAGTTCTGAATTATACCAGAAGCAAGCTGAACTGCCTGCTTCCTCATTCTCCCCATCTCTGGAATGAGGCAATAATGTTTCCTGCCCTCATCAAGTGCTCCAAGGTGGGTGGATGAAGGGCACTACCAAGGTGCGATGCATCGATAGTAAAAGGGTGCCTTGCAAAAAAATGCGCGGGTGCTTGCGGTGCGCAAGCGCGTCCAGGTTGTGCTGGTGAAGGATGAAAGTTGGGGAAGCTTTCTGGGAGCGGAGTCCCCTGATTCCATAGCAGGGATTGACTTCTACCAACTTGTCAAGAAGGCAGAGCCACCCATTGTCTGCTGAATCGAGGATGAGGGGAAAAGCCTGGAGGCTCTTTCTGCCCCGTTGTGTCAGTGGTGCTCTTCTCCTGAGGGGATGGCCAAAGCAACTTCAGGAGGACCTCCATAGTGTCTGTGACCCACAGAGCTTCACAGGGACTTTGCCATCAGCCAGCATCAGGAGGAAGGATGATGCTTTTATATGCAACCAGCCCATTGGTCATGTCCAAAAAAGATGTAAGGTCACAGGATGATCTTGGCTGCATGAACGCCTGTGCTGTGAAGTTTCCCAGGGCCAGCTCAGACACTTAGGGATGGTGATGCTCAGAGACACAGGTCAATCCTTTGGGTGCAGACATTCAGCTCATTTATTTCTCTTCAGCGGGCAGAGAGACTGAGACTGCCCATGACTGCCCTTGGCTCATCTAGTAAGCAGGAGACCTACATTCAGCGCTCTCCTCAGCCCAAGATGATTCAAGGATGCATCTTGCTACTCCCCAGGAGTCTCCTCCAGCCACTGGACTGCGTACTTTATGGAGACAGGGCATTCCCTGACTCTTCTCTCGAGGCAGAATGACAGAACAGAAAAGAAATAAGGGCCAGAGAGAGAAAACAAGCAAGAAAGCACCTCTCTACGTTGTCCACTAACGTGGGCATTCAGGTAAAGGAAGGAGGCTTTGGCCACAGTCTGCTTCCAGAAGAGCTTACATCATTTTATCCAATCCTTTACAGCATGAAATATTCAGGGGGGGGGGGGAAGAACAAAAAAGGAAACAACTGTACTTGTTATTTTATGAAATAAGTGGTCTTTCAGTCTAAATTGACTTGACAACTACTGGCATTATGCTAACTCTGAACCGTAAGAGGATTTTAAGTGCTGAGCACTTCCATCCCAGCTGTGAGAATAATTAACATGAAGACTAAAACTCTTGAAAAATAAAAGGTTTCTCAAGTGGACTGATCCAATGACTGTTGTGAGAATGCCATATTCCCATCTGAGCAGAGCCAACGCTCCAGTGCAGTGCTCAGGGAGGGAGGGAAGGTCAAGTTCAATTACCTCTTAATTGATAAGCCAGTAGCCAGGCTCTGGGGACAAAGCAACATGCCGGCCTGTGTCCTGCACCTAACGCTGGCCCGCCTGCCACAGGTGTTTAATGCTACTCCAGCCCATTTTTGTAGGCCCATGCTTTGTTATACATTATCAGGTTTCTCATTAAAAGGAGAGCATCAGGTTTTACTCTCGAACCCATTTTCTGGGTACCCAAGGATGTCACCAGACATTAACCCCGTAGGAACCACGACTCTTGTACCCTGAAGTGTGCCTTGTACCTGAAACCTGAGAAAAGCCATCTTAAAAGTCATTCAGTTAAAGAAGATAAGATGTATACAGAATAAAAGGTGTTTGTACTCCTTTCCAAACGTCAATGCATTCTCAGCATATTAGAACCCTGCAAAAAGATTAAGTTTTATATCAGATCTGGTTTGGGAATAAAAATGTTTTAAAAAGCTGTGTTCAGTGGAAAGGAAGATCACAGTCCAGTAAAACTAAAAGTCAACATTTTGCAAGGGCAGGAAACAATAAGCTAGCTGATCTTTTAGAACTAACCTTTTGTCCTCTGAGATCTACAGCTTAGTGTCATGGGAACACAGAGGCAAAGAAAATCACGGAATAGTGAAAGTCAGTGAAAATTTTATCGCTTGGTAGTTGCTGAGTTGAACCAGTGTTGCACATTTTGCAAACGTCTTCGGAAACTTATTGCTTAACCAGAAACAATAAAGCAGGTTAAAAACCCCAACAACGTCTCAAAGCCACATTACAGGAATGAATGTGTTAATTCTGGAATCTGTTGAGGTTGAACTTGTGGGGCATGAAGTAGCCACGAAACCCTTTGAGATTACCATCTTTTTAGGTTAGGCCTATTATTGGTAGTAATTCCTCCTGTGTTTATAAGTTGGTTAATCACTACAAGACAGCTTGAATGCAAAGGAGAACTAGGAGCTGGGGGAACTTGTAAGACAAATTCCTGGTTGAAAAAAAGGTTTTAAAATGAGCAAGCAGCTAAAGTAGGGAATGAGGTCAGGCTGCCCGATCCCACCACTCTACTGGCTTGTTGGGATGGGGAGAGAAACAAACACTGGTAAAGATAAGAAATGCTTGTAACTTCGTATTAAAGTGTTTGGGAGCTGCTCTACCAACTTTGATGTAATACTTAAGTTTTAAAGCATATAAAGAAAGACTTTTTAGAGAAATGTGATCCCAAAGCCTCAGAAACTGCCTCCACGTAAAAGAGGGAGGTAAAATAACATAGTAATACTTCACTTACAAAATGCTAGGAGGAAAATTACAGGCCATTTCGGTCCCATTGCTATTTTCTTTACTGCTTTGAAGGAATGCAGTAGATTACCTGCATCAGACAGGGAGGCTTAGAAAATGGTTCTCTTTTACAGGCTGCTCGAGTCTCAAAGGCTTTAATGCCTTTGGAAATGTCTACACAGCAAAATAAAGGACACAAAATAGCGTGCTAAACCTCAGCAAGCTTTTATCTTGCTATTACAGATAACAATAGCAGCAAAAACGCAGCAGGTAGGAAGGGTTTTCCACACCAGCGTGTCTGTAACATCCATATAGAGCCCCAGGGGTGGTTTATATTTAGGTTGCTGGTTTGTGCTCCAGTCTGTGTCAGTCCATCTTGTGTTGTGCAGGCATGTTTTCTGTCTTACAGGCAACAGACGCAAACGATAACGATGCCTAATTAATGGCGCTCACCCTGTGAAATTTCAGCTCACCCAGCTCAACTCGGAGCGGGCTGCGGACAAAACTGATTGCGGGCACATCAAACAGAATCACAGACTGTCAGCAGAAGGTTCACTTTGCGTATCACATCCATTTTAACTGTGATATCGAGACGACAGGACTTGTTAAGAAAGATCTGCAGGGAGGAAAGTTTTCAGAACACAAAGACCCATCTAGGTCCCTCACCAGTACTTACTATTGGATGTTCGGCAGCTTGTGTCTCTATGGGCGATGTCTAAATCCCAAACCATTTGGGGAATGATTGAATACAACAAGACCAGAAATGGTCAGTGGGACTGTTTGCCTTTAGTCTGTCTCAAATCCAGCCCAGTAAGTAGCGACCAGAATGTCCGGTTGGTATCTCCTTATTGTTGTTTAACTTATTTCTAAACAATCAACGTTAAGACTATTATTGGCACCATGGCAGGTGCTGTACAAAGAAACCGAAGCAATGGAGGGACCTTATGTAAGGGGAGGAGTGAGGTGGGTGCCACTAATACGGTTTAACAGGCAAAGCAAAGCGCAGAACGGCACATCAGCAGCACCAGAAGCAGCAGCTCGCTGTGTCCATGTTTTGCCAATCCAGCAGCTGTCACATACCTGACAATTACACAAGTTCCAACCCAAATTCATCACTGGTGGCATAACTCACTGCGACACTGAATCATTACACTCCTTGCCCTTTTCCACACCAATACCAGTCATCCGCATGTTAATTCCCTCCAGGAACTGCACTTTTATACATCGCTAATTAGAGCTAGTTGGAAAAAAAAGGTTTTCTCCATTGAAAAATCAGCTGTTTCCATCAAGAAGCTAACCTACAGACCTTCATTCCATTTCTGAGATACAGCTTGTCCAAAGAAAAATCTAAAAAAAAATGTTGAGGCAAATGTTAAACTGATTCATTTTCCACTTTATTTAGTTGAAAATGACCTGATCAGGAAAAAGATCCCAATCTGCTATCAAGGCCATATCTGCAGCAACTGGCGCAAGCAGAATTTCCAGTCAAGTTGAGGAACACAAGAGAAAAGAGTCTTGCCTCATCCCACTCCTTCCAGCTGTTTGCCACTGCAATGGCATGTTTGGCCCGCAGTTATCTCAGTGCAGAAAAAACATGCCAAGCTAGCCTGGATACTAGAAACATGCCAACCTAAAGCTCCGGGTAGGTTAGTTTATCCGAGAGATACGGTGCATGTCCGTGACTGCGACAGACGCGTCTGTGTCGGTCAGTCGCTTTACACAGATGCAACACATCCACGGTTAATTCCGTTGATAACCTCACCGGTGTACACTTTTCTAAAGCAGATAATGAAAAAATCCCACACAACCTCCCCAGCTGAAAAATACCTCCATCTCTTCCTAGTACAATAGCAGTAAAAGGGACACAAGGAGGTCGCATAGTCCAACCCCACCACTCCCACCCCAGGCAGGAACAACTAAATTTAAACCATCTATCACAGGAACTCCCTACTCTACTTCTCTTGTCTGCTCACACATTCTTTTTAAACCAACCTTAACCTTTCTCTTTCAATTAAAAGAGGATGGAGGATATCTTTCTTGCTCAATAGACTTCCTGCTGTTCCTTTCTTTCTATGTGTTGTTTTTGCTGGATATTTTTCAAAGTCAAATGCCCTTCCTAGAAATCTGGGCACCTTGTCGTTGGAGCTAAAACTGCTGTCGGAGTTCGCTACCGACTAACGTGCGTAGACTGGGATTGATGTGGTTTCTGTGAGAAAAGCAAATGCTTGCAGGAAAAGAATGGGAATATATATTATTGTGAGCATTGAGATATGCGTTACGTAGGCGGTATGGTTTTCTGCTTCTTATCTGACAATTTCCTTGATTCTGTGGGACAGATTCTCAGCTTGTATAAACACAGTTTCAAGTCTGACTGCCCCGTGCCGGCTTACGCTGAGCAATAATCTGGCTCTCAGGTCTCGACCGACGGTGTACTTGAGCAACCTTAAACGAGAATTCGCCATATTTCTACGTGGCTCCAGCTGCACTGTATGTGATGGTGTGTACCAAGAAAAAATATAAACCTGTGAGGAAACACAGATCTGTCTGTAATACGCACTACTGAGAAAATAGCAACGACCCCTTTTTTGAAACAGCGATTTTACTTACAAGATGCTATGGCTCAAAGGTATATTTTGACCAAAACGCTATGCTCTGATGGAACACCGAAAAGTACAGACCACAAGAAACCAGCTTTGATCAACAAATGTAGCGTAAACACAGCTATCACATAATTACGTCTCTGCCATCCTCTGCTGCAAAGACTCTAGAGTCAAGGAAAGGCCCGGAATGGTAAGGGCATGAATACAAAATAGTCATTTTCTCATATTTCAAGTGATGCAGAAAGAAGTAACAGTCTATCCATTTTCGCTGTGCAGTGGTTTTGAGTTCCCGAGCAGGGCCTGGACGGTAAACACTTAATAAAAGGGGGAAAGAAAAGGAAGTCTCCTGCCTGTTTTCTCCTCGTATGTATTAAACTAATTACTCTGCTTTAACAAGGGGAACTTTGTTCTCATAATTTCCAAGTTTCATTCCAACCCCTGCAGCTAATCATGACCACGGTCGCTGATAATGAGTAGTAAATTGTTATAGTCCTCAGAGCCTGATAGGTACATTCCAGCCTGCATCATGTAGCCCTGCTTCTCTATACATTATTGTTCACAGATGGTAGCTGTCAAACTTTGTCAACTTCATATACACATTCAGAGAGTCACATCCGCATTCCTGGAATTTATGACTGCACAGCCCTCACCTTCTAAGGCCCTTAATTCAATAACATGTCACGTTCCTTCAGTCTCACCCTGCTTTAAAATACTTTCACCCACTTACAGGCCTTCCATTTAGAAAAAAAAAAAAAAAAAAAGACCTACTGAGTTATTACAATGTAAATATTTTAATAGAATAGGGGGTAAAGCCTATCTGGCTTTAAACAGCCCCATTATTACATTAAGATTGATGGTCAGGAGCTAATGGAGCATTTGCTTTAGAAGTTTATTTAACTATAGGGAAAGTGGATATAGATATGTGTCTATTGACTGCCACAATGTTGAGTCTTTGGGTAACAGTACATCACATAAAGAGATATTTGCAGGGGCTTCGCTGTCTAAAGGGTGTTATTTAGTCCAACTTCGTCTAATAGTTAAACCCCAAGCAAAATAGAAATAGGTATGAATAATTTCCATTTCATTTTAAACCCACATATTTTAAATGAATAAAACTGCATTTTGAAGACTGAGAAAATTAAGCCCAAATAAGTAAACAAGGCAAGTAAAGCATAACAAATAAATTAAAATACTTCTTTTCTGCCTACCAATGCAAATGTGTTACTAGCGACAGAAAAACCACACTAGCTGCATGTATCCCCCCTTCCTTGCTGGGCTTTTCTAGCCAAGCTCCCGTTGGCTCAGGAAAGGAAATCTGTAGAAGCACCTTTCCGGAGCTGTTGCACTTTCAAAGTGGCCTTGTCTCGAGTTCACCCAGGGCCATCTTCCAGAGAGGACCCGAGTACAGCAGGCTGCAGCGGTGGGCTGTAAGCTGGCCACGTCTCAGGGCTGGCCACAAATCAGCCAGAGCGCTGATCTGCCCGTGCATTCCCCATCCCTGACCTCCTCGAAAAGACAGCAAGTCTTTAAAACTGAGGGAAGCTGGAGTGCAGTAGGATGTGCCCTATAAATACTTCTGAAGGAGAGAAAACTCAAACTGCCCACATGACAGATACCAGAAATTAAAAAGATTGGTACATAACTCTCCTCTGCCCCACTGTGTCCTTAAAGACGGGCCCTTACTTAACGGCTTAGGTTGTTTTTAATTTTGCCTCTTCCACAGAAGAAGAGCACGCGAGCATCGCCCTGCTGACAGCCGTGGGTGACCTGGCAGGAGCGCGTGCCCTGCGAATGGCACACGGTGATTCACCACCAACTCGGGAGCCACTCTGGCTGTGTAAGAAATTAAGGTAGTCTCATGCCATCGACAAACTGAACCGAGTTTTCCTCCTACATGTCCTTCAGGCTAAAGTAAGCCAGTTTGTGTCTATGAATAATGCAGTAGGACATAGCTGGTCTCGGAGAAACACTTCAATTACACCCCCACGTACCCGTAAGAGAACCGTGAGTAATGTGATAGGGGTTATTCTGAAATTCAGTTGCAGTGCTGGAGTCTCCCTTCCCTCATTAACCTTTTTAAAAGAACCCCAAGACTCTCACCAGCATCCCTGGTGGGAACTGGTGCCACCATGAAGAGCGTGCGGCACACGCACTATGTCACATGTAGGGCCATCTCCTCCGCTGCCGACATCGCCGTGAACCCACTGTTGTGGCAGCGATGTATATGCCAGACGAAAGGTCTGCGAGACAAAAATTTAGCCAGAGCTGGGTGTTGTAGCACCGCAGAGGCGTTGACCTCGGGACGGTGTCACAGTGGGACTCCTTTAGAGGTTCCCCCAACGCAGGAGCACGTCCTGCCAAGGGGGAGACGCAGCCTGGGTCAGAGGCTGGCTCTTGGGAATAAAGTTTTGAAAACAGCATGTTTTCTTGACTCCCTTCACCTCACGTGAAAGGGCAACAATTAATTCATTGCAAAATTATTAAGATGATATCCAGTGCTAGCAACAGGCGAGCTAAAAATGGTCTGGGGATTTAACTCGAATTGCCATTTTAAGTCTATGCACTCTCACAGAAAGTGTGACAGACACCTGGGAATGTAAGCAAAACAAAACAAAACCAAAAAGAAATGGGAAAAAAAAAAGGCAAAAATGCATCAACCCCATTAGTAAAACACTAACAAGGTGAGGAATGTTTTGATAGCCCGCGATTTCTGAGATTCTAGTCTGATTCCCTCGCTGCCACAGCTCTTCTGTATAACTGGGTAAATCGTGTGCAGCCTCTCCCTATCCCAGGGGTGATAAATGCATTCAAAACTCCAAAACTACTCAGATATCACAGTAAAGTGGTTGCAAAAGGGGCTTCATTATCACAGGTCTGGGCTTGAGTCAGGAAAACATCTTGAGTCAGGAAAGCTCTTGAATTCACCGGGAGACAGGGTCTATTCACAGTGACACTGCCCCGGTGCTCTGTTGTTCGTCTCTTTGCAGAGCAGAGGCAGAAGGTTATACGAAAGCTACTCAGTAAGAGCTTATCTGGTTTTAAGATATTGGAAGAGGAAAAAAGGCAATTTATGGGCTGTGATTTTAAAAAGGCTCCTATGTATAGTTTTTTGCTGTGACAAGACAACGTCTCAGTCTGTTCTGCGTATTCTCTAGTGCTGCAGGGCAGAAAAGAAAGGAGCGTTACACCGCACACAACCTGCTGACAGATCCACACCATCCGCCAGCTGTGAAATCAGTCAGCCGGGCCCGTTCTGGCTCTTACTCCGCTCTGATTTCTTGATAACCCTTCAGCTAGAAGTATATGGGATGTCTGAAAAAAAAAATCCTTAAGGAATAATCTAGTCTTCCTTGGAAAATCTGTCTTGATCCGCCAGTAGTCTCAATGAAGGGAGCCATGGATACCAATTACCCTTCTAGGTGCTGTTCTATCACCTGTGACATCGGATGAAGATCCATGGTGGAACAAGGAGTGTGAAGAGCAGCAGTTAGTACAGACAGCGATTCAGTCCCACTGAATCGTGTTGGCCAAACTACTGGTCCGTGTGATTCTGCAGTGACCCGTATTTGGGTAAAAAATGTACTTTTTTCCTCCTATCAGTATGTTTTATTTGAATAGCTTACCGAAATGCGGACGGCCTGACCCCAGCAAGCGTGTGCCAAACTCGGCAGAATGTGGCTTGGATCTTAGCTGGTAACTTAAGTGTTAATCTATGTCCAGTAATTACAACCCATACCCAAAAGTGCTAGAAAAAAACCCATGACTTTTGAAAGAATGGTTATAATTGTTTCCTAAATTTAAAAAAAGGGGAAAACTATTAATTTGGTCTTACCTATGAGAAGAATTGCAGGTTATAGAGGAAAAAAAAAAAAGTAATAATTTTAAGATTGCCTGGATTCAGATTTGCAAACTTTGTCCGCCGTTGCAGGATCTGACCCACATCCAAGTGTTGGAAACGCACCGAAATCTGCTCTTTTCAAAATACAAATCCAAACTCTATGCACTGCTTGTTATAAACAAAAAGTTGGCTTTTTTCCAGTTTATATATCGGTTACAGCTTAACTGGGGGATACAGTGGAGCCACTGTACCGGCGACTGGCTGCTGATCTACCCCACATTCCTTCAGGTGCCAACTGGAGCGGCCTTATCGGGAAGCTTCGTGCAGGTGCAGCAGGGAGCAGGCGGCTCTGGCAGCAGGTTCTGCCCCAACGTCAGGGCCTAATCGCACAGCGGTCACTGGGAAACACACACAACGCAGAAGATTGCTGATCCCAAGCCCACGAATAATAGTAAAGGGCATTTTCTACTGTGAGCAGAAGTGATTTTGCAAGCCAGGTTTTCGCTTCGTCTTGCCAAGAGACTTCAATAAAAACATTCCTTTCTGGAAAAACACAGAGTTGAATCAGTCAACAATGAAAAAAAAATTACAACTGCAATAGGTACTTTTTTTAAAAATACGTGTGGGTCTGTACTACGCTGCCTGTTTTCAAAGGGTTCTGCACCTCGAGCAGCACGCCTGCGGATTTCCCTGTCTCACCAGGTGAAGAGGAGGGATGAGGGTGAGTAGCAGGAAGACGACCTGTCAGGGGCATGAAACATTCAGATTTTGGAGGGAAAAGAATTTAACCCAATCTGTTACTCACCTTCCCTTCTATGCTGGAGCCTTGCTGGAGATGATGATGATGAAGTATCATGTTAAAAGGCCAGGACGGGGGGATACACCCCCCCCAGATAGCTCTGGGAGGTGAAAGGGGGAGGCATAAGGACTTGCCAGCTAAGGAGGCGCTGTACGGAGAGCTGGATTCATGTGAGGAGGCGCAGAAAGACTTCCTGGGACAAACAGTGGTTTAAAGTAGAATTAGACTAATTATCTCAGCGGCAGTTGCCAAAGCCACTCCCTCTTCAAACTGGTGCTTGGTGTGATTTTGATCCAAGTAAACTGTATTCAGCACGACCAGAAGCTTTCAAGAGCCTCGATGGAACAGCACGTCCAGTGTGCTGAGACCATCGCGCCGGCAACCAAACACCCACTTCACGCGCCTCCCGGGCGCTATGGCCACCTGCCTGCTCCGGCCATTTTTGGGACAAAGCTTTTTCTAGTTGGTGTATCAGAAGCAGAAACAGGTTTGGTTTGGAGTTTTTTTTTCACTCACAGAATAAGGCAATTTGTTGAACGGGAAGATAGCAAGGTTTTGCAATGTGATAATTTGTAGGCTTGAAATGTTTCTAGGTTAAGTAAGACAAAGAAACCTTTTGATAATAGATTTATGGAATTTGATTGCTCTAACAGCAAGAACTTCAGAACATACTCGATTGGCCGCCCTGATCTTGACTGTTACTTATGTGAAGGTGATTCGAGTGTAAATTAATTACTCTTTAATGGTTGAACAAGGTAATACAGATGTACTGTAGGATATAAGACTCTCCATATTTTTAATAAATATTAATTTATTAAAATTAGATTGCTTGGTTCATAAAAAGGCACATGAGTAGAGGAAGATACACGCGGTGTTACTACCTCCTCCAGGGAACACGGGGTCAAGAATTACTTACATACAACTGAGCAAGGTGAACACTGTGTATTGATCTTTGCCCTGTGGCAATGGGGATTTTGTTACTGTGCACTGCCCTCACAGCAAAAAATTGAGAGATTATCGGCATAAACTGGTATCCATAGGATTCAGCAGCAACTCCTCTGTTAAGTCTAGTGCTGAGTTATAAAATCAGCTGTCCTTTGTGACTTTTGCATGAGATGAAGGATGGGCACTTTTCTTTCCTCTTCAAGCCAGTCACCCTGTGCCACGGGATGAGAAAGCTCACACTGTACCTACCAGTTCTGGGAACAAAAGGAACGGTTCTTTTCACTAGCACTGACAACCTGATACCATTCACAAGCACTGCCGATTTAAATTAGGAATGTGGAAAAGGTACAAGAAGTTTAGGCAGCTTAAGTGAATTGTCATGCTTACTGAAAAGCACCTCTGGTACCCCAAATCTGTATGCAGCCGGGGGAGCTGCTAAGCCAGGTCAATCGATCACCAGGAACACAAATGCGGAACAAACGTTTTTCATTCGATTAAGCGTTCAGTAAGATTTCTGTCCTCCACCTGGGCATTCTAATAGCTTATGTACCCGGGTGTTATTTTCAAAACAGAATAATGGAGTAATTTGAATATCGCCAAGCCAATAAGGTCGTTATCAGAAATGTCACAAACATCCTAAAAATAGCTCGAATTGACCTATTTTCTAGTAACAAAATGCCTCGAAGGTATGATTTTTTTGACACCTTACATTCAGTTATTTTTGTCTCTCAGTGTTTCGATATCAGCTGAAAATCATCTCAAGCGTTACAGTATGGTGGCATTAGGTTCCCTGCTCTCATGCTGGAACAGGAAGGAAAGCCCGGCGGTGTTCTTTCCATTCCCTTGCTAAATGCTGTATACACAGAAAAGAGTAAGTAAAAGGCCAGGCCAGTACAGTCTTGAACACCGGTGGTGAAAGATTACAGCCTAACGATTTCAAAACCTCTTAAAAAATTATTCTGAGAACACAACACACCCGTGTGCTTTCCCCCAGTGTGCTGAGAGATGAGTACAAAACAGTGCATGGGCTGCCTGTCTCCATAATAAAAGAATCACCAGGCTCTGCCATAAATCTGCAGTAATTCGAAAATGAGATTGATATGGTTATTACTAGCAACTACTTAGCAAATGTCTCAGCTATCACATTTTTTTGAGTTACAAAATAAAGGCAAAGAGGAGAAAGCCACTAGTCTTTTCTCCACTCCCACCTTACCGATTCCACATTATTTCAGTGCAAACCCTTAGTTGTTTTTAACAGTGGGTTTGAATCCTACACGGCCTCACAGAGACCCTGGCGCAACCCTCTGGATAATTTTTTTCCCTTGTCCCCTTGCTTTGTGTGAGTTTGAGATTTTCAAAGCTGAAAAAAAAATCAACCAAAAACCCCGAAGCCTAGGTTTCAAAAAGAAATTTTTAAATTATTTAGTGTAATTTGTGGGTTTTTTTCACTTTAGTTGATGATACAGTGTAGAATTTTTTTTTCTTTTCAGCAGTATGCTCCAGCATTTTGCCACTAGTTCTGTTTTAGCTTTTTCTCCTTCCAAGCTAACTGGTGATTTAAGTGTTGCAACTCAAACAACACAAGGTCTCTGCATTATACAAAACATCATGGAATTGATACAGTACCTTTTCCTTCAAAAGACAAAAAGCCTTTTTGTTACAACTGGTTAGGTTTCTAAAGCTTATATATGACACTTCACTAGAATTTTATAATTTCTGGGACTTAGGGAAGGCAGCCTCTTTCGTGTTGCTGTGAACCAGGGTAAACCTGCGATAAGCGACCGCTTGGTAAAAAGCAGCCCCGTTACCATACGCAGAGAATCTAACTATTAAGACGCCCTGAATAAATGGGGCATAAGTATATCTCCAAACAAAACAGCACTGTTGTCCTTGGGTAGCCAAGGTGTTTGGCTCTTGTACAGCAGCCAGGATGAGGTAATGGGCAACACAAGGAGCTCATTTTCGCAATACAGTAAACCCTGTTATTTATAGGATTATAAGGAGACGTATTTGCTCCTATTGCTTTACACACGATTCCAGCTATTTAAAACAGTTGCAGAAGATCACAATTATTATTGTTATAAAATCATTAATGCTGTATATCCTGCACTGCTGCTGAATGCCCAACACTATAAAGAGCTAGGTCCCTTAAGATTTATCCAGGCGCCATGGCATGACCTTCCCCACAAAATTAGTTCTAAGCAGATTAACTTGCATATTGCAAGAGGTCTAAATGCAATTTTATGGTGTTCCCTATAGGCTTATTTACCATGTTCCTCTCTGCTACCACAACAAGGAGTGATTCTATACAAACTACAGTGGACTTTTTTACACTGCACGGATCACATCCCTTTGGGATCATTTGTAGATTTGCAGCTCCAGGGAGAGAACAGAAAATTGACACCTGAGTGAGGGAACTGCATCCTTCTCTTGCCTTACAAATGTCTGAGAGCATGCTTTCACAGGGATGTCAACTGTAATGAGGTCCCATCCACTTCCATTACCTTCCCCTTCGCTCCCTAACTCTTTCCTGAAGACCTAACGCCCCACAGAAGCTGAGCCTGCTGAGACCTACATTCTTGATGAGTCCTTTATCTTTGTTCTGACTGACCTTGGGTAACCATCCACCCCTGGAGCAGACCGTTTCTGTAGGCATGTTTACATAAGCTCCAAACAGCTTGGAATCGAGAGCAGCAGGCAAACGTGGTAAGAAAACCCAGCAATGCGTTCCGCAGAGCTACAGCTGCACCAGGAACGAAGAGCCACAGCCTGTGATCTCAACCAGTTCTGTTTCTAGTCAGACACGGACCAAAACCAGGCAGCCAAAAAAACCAACTGCATTTGAAAACTCAAAGATGTTCTTGATCAATTTGAGCACGGCTTTTCTAACAAGCAGAGGTTGATATTACCCTTGTTTTTTTCAGCTGAATTCACAGAAATTACCCAAATGAACATTCCTTTTCTGGACAAGCTGCCTACATACAGTTTGCTGGGGGAAAAATTATCCAAGGTTAAAAAAGTAAGTGAGCTTTTAGAGCAACATCACTGAGTTCTTATGCAATATACTTAATCATACAGCTTATGTTTTAGACATCCTTTTAGTAGAGTATGATTGTGATCAAAGTGTATTTCAGACTCTTAAATTATCCGTCTACAGGCACTAATAACCAATGGCTTGTGCTGAATACCCCACCTCTTACTGAATTATAGATCAAAAACGTGAGGTGTCTGGGAAATGTTTCTGGTTTCGATATGCAAACTATCAAACAAGAAGAAAGGCTGGTTTAGCTTGTGGACGAGACATACCGAGTTTCACATAATGTCTACATTTTATTCTACATTTTGTTCTGTTCTTGACAATTTTATATCTACTCTGGATACGTTTTGGTCATCGACTAATTCTCATGTTGACTTTGATTTTGTAATTCATCATGCATCAATGCTTTGTTGGTGGAACAGACTACTAAGCTGATGTCACAAACAATATTTCACATCTCTCTAGCATGGAGCTTTGATCTTTTTACCCTCAGCTCATGTTGAAGAAGAAGGCAGAAGAAACAGACTTCCCACAACAGGCAGCATTCCATTTGTGGTGCTTATTGAACTATTCCAAACCAGAGGTATCAAACTCAGCTCTCAAGGTTCCTGTAGAATGGGTGAAACACAGACTACTGCATCTTCACTTTCTGCTTTCATTCTTCAAAGCATTCACACAACGGTACCTACACTTCTCTTCAGTCCATGCCAACATTCAAATCAAATTTGTGGTAGCTTTCCAGTTTCAAAATAAAATTGGATTTGCAACACCCCTGTATGTAATGGCTGTTTTCTTTCTTTTTTTCAGTCACCTCATGGTGCTCCCTCAAGCTATCATTTTGTGAGCAGAATTATTTCATTATTTTAACTCTATGTTCTATCTGCTTTTTAATTACAGTTAATTACATATTGTTTAAATAGGATTTTCTTTTACCCCAGCGATGCTACCACAATGACACTGAAGCATGCACACAGAAATCTGAGACTGACCCTGTATTCTGTATCAAGCCTTCCATACCATTCTCGGTATGAAACTCATCTTTTCCTAGAGGTCTTCACCTCGATGATTGCTTGGATTTACCAGTCGGCCCTGCAGTGTGTTAGAGACTATGGCTGTAATAGTCGTCTATCTCCAGAGCTGTGGGAAACAAAATTCAAGCAGGGGGGTTAAGTATTACACAGGAGAAGCTCAGGTTCTTAAAAGAACTGCATCATGACTAACATGAACAATTTCCTCAAGCTCCTGCCTACTAAAATGGTTCATACTTGCAAGACTGTTTATATTGTGCAATGCCTCTAGTTGATGATACACAAGGCACGAAGTAACGCTTCTTGAAAAACATCCTACAACTACATCTGTGTGTTTTGTACTTCCTTCAGTGCCTACAGGATAGTAAATTAATTTGTCCTCTTGGCTTCACGCTAGTTAAGTATGGAATTACATTCTCAACAGTTTCAGTGTGGCCAATCCGAATTACTTGGCTGAACCAAACACACCCTGCCAGTTGAAGAGATTAAGGCATACCAATGATTTTGCTTTTAGTAACCAGCAGTGGGATTTTCAAACTATTCAGCGCTGGCCAAATTTTGCTCTGTTGTCATCAACAGTAAAACTCTATAGTTTCAAAAAGACGAAAGAATCAAGTTCTGAAAACTTCTGAAAACCCCCACCCTAAAACCCCTTATTTTAAATTACTTCAAAACATGCATTTTATAGAATCTAGTGTGAGAAATTCTGCCAGAGTGGATCTGAAAGGCAGCTGGGAATATAAGCAAACAGATGATCCATATGATATTCTTACTTGGATCTTTGAAATCTGACAACTGAAAATAATTTACTTGGAAGGAAAAACAATTCCTCTCCACCCCCTTTTCAATACAAGAAATACTCACCTCTAACTTATTTTTCCACAAGAAAATGGCAACAGCATTTTGCACTGCTGAATTTTATGCAACATTCTCTCAAGCAGTCCAACTTGTACTCAAATCTCAAGGCAATAAAGCCACACATAAACCATGTGAAAGTCTAAGAGTAACACCAAAGGCACTTAAATCACACTCTGTAACTACTTTAAAGATTCCAGTTACAAGTTGCAAGGGACTTTTTCTCTCTGTCATCACACAAAGATACACAAAATATTGGGAAGATATTAAGTAACCTTGAGGCAGTCTCAGTAATAATACAATTACTCTGAATAAAAACAAAGAGTGGTGAAATGGGAATAATTCTCAATCAAACCGCAGAAGCCACAAGGGAAGGACAGATCACTTACATGGAAGAATAATGATTATTATTCCGAAAGCAAAACCCAAAAGTAATACATGAGAAACTGTATGAGTCAAGCTAGAAGCTTGTGACACCCTGATGAACAAGATCAAAGATGAGTTCAGGATAACAGCATGGGGATTAGTGAGAAATGGTATAAATAACACAACTTTATGTAACCCCAGACCCTCAGACTGTGGCAGGGCACCTGGCAGCACAGCACCGAGCAGGAACAGTGAGGTAAGCTGCTGAGATAACAGAGGTAAGGCTGAGGACAGGCCCGCAAATCATTGCAGACGTTAGGTTATGAATAGCAACCTCGGTCAGATAACCAAGGTTTACAGAGGGGGTGGGGGTCCTGACTCTCTGCTGAAGTAAACACGCACTGCTTCGCTGAGTTTTCATGAAACTGCCCGAAGACCTGCTCCACATTTGTGCTAGCGTGCTTGTCATCCACCGTACTGATTTACAGGTCCTAATGACCTCCAACTAATTTTGCACACCTCATTTTTGGGAGTTTTAAAGATTGAGCAGCCTTTCCAAATTCTAACTGATAGGTCTCAAGCCAGAGAGAGGTGGGAGAGCAGCTCTTCTACCACACTACAGTTTACATGGAATGACATCTCCACTTAATAAAAAATGCAACCATTTCCAAAAAAACCCACCTCAACAGTGGTAGTACTCCATCGATATTTTCTTCCTCATAAATCATGAGTAAGATGGGAGTTGTTACTAACTACGTAAGAAATGCTCTATCTGCTTACAGTTCCTGAAGTGACAGCAGCACTGCAACTCACAGCATTGCGAAGAAATTTAAGACTCATGGGATATTCAAGAAGGTATATAGTATATTCACTATTTTCCTTTACCTTTTTAATTCATATCCAAACCATATATCCAAACATGGAGAGAAAGCACTCATCCGATAGCTGAAGCTGCATTCGGCTAATAGTCATAATTCCGGTCAAAAAAGAAAACCATTAGCCCCTCTCCAACGGCATAAATAGAGATACCCAAGTTCTCAATGTTTTATGATGAATTATTGGTGCACTTTCTTTTTCCTAGAAATTTCCAAAGAAACTGAGCAAATTGTTCGAGGAAAGAGTTTATAAAAATTATGGAATACAGAGTATATAATGAATAAGCCAGGTGGTGCTAACTTCATCGCGGATTTATGACAACAGCAGCAATTTTTCTCTTCCTGCTCACCTCTAAAATATGCTGCCTGTAGGCATGCAAGAAGGAAAAATAAAGATTGGTTTTGTTTTTAAATATCAGCTTAACACTATCTGAAATTGTAAGTATTAATCATAGTTACACAGATAGCTACAAGGCAGGGCTAATATTTTTCCATATCTTAAAACTCGCGTGTGTTTTGTCTAGCCTGCCTAATTTCGTGATTCTTTCAACTCACACACACATATGCCATAGAGTTCATTAAAAGCAATTGCTTCTCCATATTCTGTCAGTTTAAAACGTTTTTTTGTTTGTTTAGCATGTCTGAGAAACAGTTAAGAACAAAACTCAAATACGATAATAAATCTACTGAGTGTTCATAAGTTGGTTGAAGGGAGGAAGCTCCACGAGGAGTGAAAATCGTAGCTACTGCAGAGGAAGATTGCAGCCTGAGGAGCCTGGGAAGAACGTGACAAACTGAGAAACTCGGTGTAGAGCTTAATAGGACCAACCTATAGAAGTACCTTGAGATCTTCCTTCTGCATTGACTCACCGTAAATTGACACACTGCAAAGTCTTATATCCAGCCAGATGAAAACAGATTAAATACTACTGTGAATCAAAACAGACACAGCAATAAAACATATGTTTGGAAGAAAAAAAACAGGTAAGGCATCCCAGTAGCTGTAAAAAAGTCACCCTGTTACTTATTTGTATAATTAGTTTCCTTTAACTAACACATGTGGTAAAACAACACTGGAGAGGAGCCACAGCAGGTGGGACCATCATTTCCCAGCTCAGCCCAAGAGGGCAGATGGGACCACACTCAGATCAGTGAGACTTCTCAGCATTGACACAGGTGGGAATCAGACTGGTTTGGGTTGGAAGATCATCTAGTTCCAACCCCCCTGCCATGGGCAGGGACACCTTCCACTAGACCAGGTTGCTCCAAGCCTCATCCAGCCTGGCCTTGAACACTTCCAGGGATGGGGCATCCACAGCTTCTCTGGGCAACCTGTTCCAGTGCCTCACCACCCTCTCTGGGAAGAACTTCTTCCTGATATCCAATCTAAGCCTCCCCACTTTCAATTTAAACCCGTTACCCCTTGTCCGGTCACTACAGGCCCTTGTAAAAAGAAGCAACATAGTTTGAATCTGGGAGGGACTTACTGTTCATCTTATAGTTCTTGAGGTTGCTTATTAATAATTTTCACCTTACTATGAGAATGCATCATAGAGTTAAAGCATTTATATGAGTTCTATCATTATACCCCTTTTTCTCTTTCCAGATTGTCTTGACAGCAGGAGTATGTGTAGATGAAAATCCCAGATTTCATGTAGAGCAGAAGATTTATATATTTTTTTTTAATTTTCTACTTATTCCTTTTTATCTTAATGGCTGGTTAGTTGTTTTTTTTCTTTTATGCTATGGAACAGAGGACAGAGAGGCTATAACCCATCTGCAAATTGAAACTGCAACGGCAAGGTCTAAACCAGAAGTTTTGA
The DNA here is from genome assembly GCF_000690775.1 of Eurypyga helias. Taxonomy (NCBI): domain Eukaryota; kingdom Metazoa; phylum Chordata; class Aves; order Eurypygiformes; family Eurypygidae; genus Eurypyga; species Eurypyga helias. Next base: position 6,350 of record NW_010248101.1, on the reverse strand, counting down.
GGTAACCTATGGGTATCTGGAGGGAAAAAAAAAAAAATCACAGTATGTCACAGCATACCAGCAACTCTAAATTAAAGTTTGTGGCATACTAGACCTGAAATCAGTATCTTGAGTCTGGGTATGTGGGACAGGAAGTGTTATTTGTGGAAACAGACTGCATCCTTCTGTATGTTGTACTTGGCTTTATTCCCTTTTGGTTGCTTTACTAATAAAGTATGTCGTATGTGGTTTATGTTTATACTTTGGAGGAAAAAAAAATGATTAACCTAATAAGGTCCGTTACTAAAATCCTGAGAACATTACAGTCAATCATTTCAAGTAACTTGCAGAGAATTTTTTTCTGTAGACCTGCGATTTATTTTACTTTCTAAACTGCATGAGATAATTTTCTATTTTTAAGGCACAGATCATGATATAGCCAAACAGAAGCTTGGATTTCACCTTCCTACATCCTCTGTAATAAGACTCAGCGGCAGGAGCACTAAGCCAAATTCCTTTATATAAATTACCTTCACGCAATCCCTCCACTTACCAAGTCTGAAAAGACTCTGAATCACTGGCCACCTACCACCTGTGCTTTGCTGCGCCATATACCACCGAGAAGGAAACGAAACGACCTCCCCTGCTGCCACATCAGACAAAGCAGGGATCTGCGTGACCTACTGACTCCAAACCCAGGCAGTCCTAAAAGCAGACTCCCAGCATTTTTTTTCAACCCCTGGTTTTGTGCACACTGCTCTTCCTAGGAATCTGTCAATTACTCCTGCTCATGAGGTATATTTAAGTTAAAACACGTTTATTAGAATGTGTTGTGAGTTAAATGAGCTTCGTGCCTTACAGTAAACACATAAAATACAATCTGAAGATGGCAAGTCATTGCTGTCAGCTTCTGTGCTTATTTTTTAACCTGAATGCATATGAATGTTTTCAGGATTATAGTGTTCAGTGTTTATGCACTAAGTCAAAGCTGTAGAACTTAAAATATCAAAGCATACGAGGAAATCTCTGATCTTTACATCAAAGTCCACTGAACAGAAACGTCCCTCTTTGCAGCAATGAACGTCAGAGAAGGTCACACAGCTTTCACCTTTATTTAGAGAAGCAAAAGTATTGATGTGTGGAAAAAACTCAGTGTGAGTTCTACCTGAAACCAAACGTAGAAAGTTTTAAGAAAAAAAGTTCTATACAGATCTGATAGATAATGACCATAAAAAAATGATTTTTCCATCTCATAAACTGTAGTTTTGTAAGAAATGTTTGCCTGCGTTGATCCAAACCAGGATACGTGGGATGCACACTCATTTCTTGGGTATATGGGCATTCAGTCACCATTCTCAGCTATTTGCTCCTTGCATGAACTCAAGAATGTTGAGTACGACTGTAGCGTTATGGGAAGGCACGAGGAACAAGAAGGAAGATGCAGACAGCTAACCATCAGCTCCAAAGAAGAGCTAGGACAACGAGTAGCCATCATTACTTGTGTACTGCTTCCAAGCTTCCCACTGAAGATCAGGAAGTATGATTTATTAACAAAAGGCCACAAAGAGCCATAAAGCTAACACTAACATGAGTTAATACCTGCATCCAAACTCGAAATTCTTAAAACCAAAGCAGTACAGACCCTGGAGGATCACAAATCTGTGTTGCCAAGTAGAAGTCATCACACAAATTCTGATCTTGCCAAGCTCCTGAGAACCACAACTCTGGGGAAGTACTAGACTTTCAAGGTGGTCCCACAACAACTGTTCCCAGTCCAAAAAAAAAAGGATATTTGCATCTTGCCAGACCCTTGCACAGAACACAAAACAAGGCCGTTACATGTAGCCCTGAGTACAGAAAAGAGTCCAGGGCACACGTTACTCCCTAAGTACAGTTCATCCTTCAGGTTTTTTATCTGCATTTGCTTTGATCACTAAGTCCCAATGGCTGTAACAACTTACTACAAGGAAGCAAAGTAGGGAATATCATGTTTTTCAGCTGTCTCCTAGAACATGGAATAAAAGAATCATAGAATCATTTGGGTTGGAAGGGACCTTAAAAAGCATCCAGTTCCAATCCCCCTGCCACGGGCAGGGACACCTTCCACTAGACCAGGTTGCTCAAAGCCTCATCCAGCCTGGCCTTGAAGACATCCAGGGATGGGGCATCCACAACAAATACATAGATATGAAAATATTCCCTCTTCTGTCTAACAGTCTTCAGTCTTGCTGAAGAAATTCCACATTCTTGCAGATTTAGTCAATGAAAAGCCAAAGCAGCATTCCTAAACTGGCTATCAATAGCCAGAATAAAGAGAAATGCACAGATTAAAAGCTGTATTATAGCTTTCCTCCATCTTTATTTCCCCCCAAACTCTCATATAATCCTCTTGTACAAACCATACATATAAAAATGTATAAAATGACAGAATTTGGCTTAATGCCATTTAGCCTGCCACACGGCTAGCTAATACAACTAACTCTGTGATGGTGTAAGCCAACTTGCCAGCCCTTGACTATTCTCCAGCAAACCTGGCTATTTTTCTTCCATTAGTCTTCACTTTCACAATGAGTAATAAGAGGGAAAATCACAATGTTATAACTTCATTTAGAGGGTAGCAATGATACAAACCAGCCTTTTCTTAGTGAACTGCACAGCCCCAAGTATACAGTCCCACAGGGGGGTGGCCAGGGTGAACGAGCAAATTTACAATGAAGTTATCAGATTTAGACTTACTTCATATTCCTAGACTAATACTAATCCCTTTGTTTTGCTTCACTACTTCAACACATCACAAAATTAACTAGGTGAATGATGCCTGAACTGAGGTATTTATATTCCAAAGCCTCAAGATGGAATAGAAACAAGTCAAAGTTACTTGATAAAAGATTTATCATCACTACTCATGAGAAGTCATAGAACAGAGTACTCTCAAGTGATCTATCTTTCCAGCCAGTGTTTCTTCAAAATGAGTCTTCAGTGGCCCCAACGGAATGGTAACAAATGAGAGTCAAATGTAAAAAGCCATAAGCCTTATAAACACATGAAATAATTTCATACTTCTGTAGTTTAAAATACGAACTCTCCCTTGAATTCGTATTAAAACAGTTCTACTGAGAAAAGTTCTTCCCATTCTTAAACACTGCCTTAAGTTTACCTGAAGAACAAGGTCTGTGGAACATTCAGTACTCACCACAGTCTCAAGTGTCCTTTGTTCCATCCTTGTTCTCTCTCCAGATGTACTAAAACCACTAAACTGAACCCATTTATGCTGTGTAAAACCAGAATGGAAGATCATGTTTAGAATGGACTCCCTCTCTCTTCATCAGCCTTTCTGACCAGATGTTTCAGAAGGACGGAACGGTGAAGACTGGACTTTACACGCAACATCATCCCTTAGCGTCACGTGGCTATTTCATTAATAGTTATACTGAATGAGGACTTCACTGACGCTGCAGTTTTATTGGGAAACCTGTATAACACACTGCCAGTATGCAGTGTAAGTGTGTAAGCCACTGATGTGAAAAAGCTTGTCTTCTGGAACAGAAAGACCAACAGGAAACAAAGCTTCAGCTGTCAGCAATGGAAAGAAGTACATCCTAAAACATTTATACTGAACTTCTTGAAATTAAAGGCAAATTTCTTGCTTTAAGAAAGCAAGCAAGCAATGAGCAATGAAACTACTTGAAAGCACCAGCTAAAAAGGGTGCAGTAAGCCAAACAGATGAAATGTTGCTAAAAAGACGAGTTTGAATCAATCTCAGGGGCAAACCACAACACAGAAAAATGATAGCACTTTCCAACCGTGACTGTGCTGCGCAGTGAAGCTGCACCTTTCTGCAACTGCAAGTCATGCCAAAACAAACAAAAAAAAAGTCAAAATGAACAACCCAGTATAAATTTGTACCATACCAAAGCAACAGAAACACTTCAGGAGTAAGAGGATAAAAGAACATTGAAATCTCTTCAAACTGATCAGAAGCAGGCAGCCTGCAAGGGTGTGCAAGCTGAAGAAACGAACAAGTATGAAAGGAGCCTTTGAGGGCTACATCACAAAAGCCAAATGAATTATTTGGCTGCCAACAGAGACTACCTTCCCAAAGTTTTTAAAATCTGGGGATGAACAAACAAGGACCTGTCTGAAACATTTCAGAACAAATATGTGAATCAGGACCGAGTCAGTAGGATTTAATGGTACTTTTTACCACCAGCTGCACAGCATGAGGTTGAAGAGAAGTAATGCCTCAAAAAATCTAAACAAACAAGTCTCTGAAGGAGTCAGCACCTAAGCACAGAGGATGACTCAAAGGAACACACTATTTTCTAAGCCCTCAGCTAAGCCCTTCAAAGGCAGGATAGCCGTCATGAAATAGAAGGGACCTTTAGTGTACTCCTAGGCCATTCATTCAGAAAGGAGGAACAAATAGTCAGCTTTCCAAGGGAAAAGATTTCAAAGATGTTTTCAGCATCAACTGATGTGAAAAAAACCAAAATACTCCAAACTACCCATGACTGCAGACTCCAAATATCTTCATTCTGACAAGATCTTCATAGACAGAACAACAGATAGAATTTAATCCCATTCATTGCACAACTAACAAATCTGGGAAGGAAGACTCCAACCCTAATTCTAAGATAGCTTCTACTCCCTTCACAAAATTCTGGAAGTCTAGAAAGCTGACATCAGCCCAAGGAAACGAGCTATCTAAGACAAAGAGGAGACAGCATTTAGAAGTTATCTACGCTGAATACCACCAACTGGTGTTGAACCTGACAGGCAAGATTTGGAAAGCCTGTACAGGGCAGCACGGATCGGGTAAGAAACCACACACACAAGGCAGGGCTGAATGGAGTAAAACTTAATCCTTGAGCATGGCTGCAGAGGTCTGGAACTGACAAGGTTGGTAGGAAAAATGAGTCATTGTTTTATAACAGGAACTAGAGTTGTCAGACAGGTTTAAGGTAAGGAGAAAGTACTTAGGTATGCCCTTCAAGGTTAGTTTTAGCTTGTACAAGAACCCAAGTCCAAAGAAAAAGAAACACTTAGGTAAGCCTAACAGGCTACATAGATCACTACTCACCCCATTTAACAAATGCTTAAGGAAAGATAACCAGAAACACTCCCTGGCTAGATGGACATTACATCAGAACAAGTATGTGTAAGACAAAGTTTGGTCCTAAACCCACACTCACGCACTTCCCTGCGCAGGCTGTGGGGAGAGCCTTGTGGTTAATTCTAGCTGTAGTTCGTATTCCGGTTTGTGTGTCCCAGGGAAGCACAGGCTAGTAATAGGATGCACATAAATCACTTCGTTTGAGGACCTACTCTCAAGGAACACATTTCTAATATTTAGCTAGACACAAGCAACTAATGAGCAGACACAAACTTTCAATTGCTCAACAATACTGATACTGTTCTTCAAGGATCTTCACCCCAGTGTTTGTTGTGTTTACTCTGGTTTTTGTTTTTTTAAACATGGACTATTGCAACATTTTACTTTTTGTTTGAAACAGACAAGTAATTGGATCCTTGCCAAGTCGTGGAAGTTTGAAACCATCTTTCAACCAGTTGCAGAACATCTAAAGAACACATACAAACTTAATGAAACCACTTCGAAGTTGGCCAGTTGACCTTAACATGTGCTTGCGCTCTGAACACCTTCAGAAGACCATGGCCAGACACTGGGAATAAAAGATAAATACTTAAGAGGGCCATTTTGAGTGGATTTGTAAATTATAGATTAAACAGAATGTTTCTGCATGACAGTATAAAATATTCACATCCACAAAACCAAGCCTTCATATAGGAAGCACCTAGATGAGAAAACTTTAGAACACAGAAGCTTCTTGTAGCATTCTCTTGTTTTATTTCAATTAATCCACACAGACATGGACATAAGTAACAGCAGTTTTCATTAAGAAACCTCATTTGCAACAAATGGCAAGGTTCTCATTGAAACATACTCACTGAAGATGTGCAGTTTTAGATTCAGATTCACAGAGTGGTAGGGGTTGGAAGGGACCTCTAGAGATCACCTAGTCCAATCCCCCTGCCAGAGCAGGATCACCTAGAGTAGATCACACAGGAACAAGCCCAGGCAGCTTTTCCAAGTCTCCAGATCTGAGGACTCCACCACCTCTCTCGGCAGCCTGTTCAGTGCTCTGTCACCCTCACAGGGAAGAAGGGTTTCCTCATGGTCAGGTTGAACCTTTTGTTTTCCAGTTTATGGCCATTGCCCTAATCCTGTCACTGGACACCACTGAGAAGAGCCTGGCCCCATCCCCCTGACACCCACCCTTTAGATATTGATAAGTGTTGATAAGATTTCCACCACCACCACCCCCCGCCTCCCCTTCTCCAAGCTAAACAG
>NW_010248100.1:27072-27497 GCF_000690775.1 Eurypyga helias | reverse complement strand
GGTTATGTTTCCCCTTTTCCAGTCATCGGGAACTTCACCATACCACCATGACTTCTCAAGTGTGATGGATAGGGGTTTTGCAACTCCATCCACCAGTTCTTTCAGGACCCACAGATGCATTCCATCAGGTCCCATGGACTTGTGCACCTTCATGTTCCTCAGGTGTTCCTGAACCTGATCCTCACAGATCATGGGTAGTTTTCCATTCTCCCAGTCCTCATCCTTGTCTTCTGTGACTCTGGGGGTATGGCTTGCGCCCTTGCCAGTGAAGACAGAGGTAAAAAAAGCATTGAGTACCTTGGCCTTCTCCATATCTTGGGAAACCAGCTGTCTTGTTTCCTTCTGCGGAAGGCCCACATTTTCCATGATCTTCTTTTTACCCCGTGTGTAAATATAGAAGCCATTCTTGTTGTCCTTGTCGTCCC
>NW_010248100.1:26624-27057 GCF_000690775.1 Eurypyga helias | reverse complement strand
TCCTCGTGGACACCTTCCTTATAACCCCCCCAGGCTCCCTTTCCCTGCTTCCAGCCACTGTAGGCTTCTTTATTTTGCCTAACATTGTCCAGGAGCAGCTTGTTCATCCACATAGGCCTCCGGCTACTTTTAGCCGACTTCATCCTCATTGGGATGCATCGCTCCTGAGCTTGGAGGAGAAGGTCTTTGAATACTTGCCAGCTTTCTTGGTCCTCTCTTCCCTCCAGGGCGTTATCCCAGTGAACCTTCCCAATCAGTTCCCTGTAGAGGCTAAAGTCTGCTCTCCTGCAGTCCAGGGCAGCGAGCTTGATACACACCCTCCTTGCCTCCATATGGATCTCAAACACCATCATTTCATGGTTGTTGCAGCCAAGGCTGCCCTTGAGCTTCACCTTCCCCACCAGCCCCTACTTGTTGGTGAGACCAAGGTCCA
>NW_010248100.1:9279-26371 GCF_000690775.1 Eurypyga helias | reverse complement strand
TATCACTCGGAGAAGGAAGTTGTCATCGACACATTCCAGGAACCTCCTGGCTTGCTTGTGCCCTGCTGTGTTGTCCCTCCAACAGATATCGATGTGGTTGAATTACCCCATGAAGAACAGGGTTTGTGAAGATGAGGCTGTTGCTATCTGCCTGTAGAGGGACTCATCCACTTGTTCATCCTGGCCAGGTGGCCTGTAGCAATCTCCTACTACCATATCCCCTCTTTCTGCCCTCCCTTTAATCCTGACCCATTAGCTCTCGGTCAGCTCCTCATCCATCCCCAGGTGGAGTTCCATACTCATGTGAGCCCCTCATTCATTTGCATACCTCCAGCTCTTCTTGTTTATCTCCCAGGCCCCGTGTGTTCGCATAGACACATTTAAGTTGGCTTGTGGACTAGAGCATCTAGAATTCCCCTTTTTTGCCTGCCAGGTGTTTTCTTGGTGAGCAGTAATTCTTCTCCAGGTCCTGGACATCTTTTGGTGTCCCTACTGGTTTTGCATTCCCCTTTCCAGCCTAGTTTAAAGCCTTATCACTAACCCCTGCCAATTTGTTGGCTAGAATCCTTTTTCCTCTCTGAGACAGCTGGACACCATCTGACACCGTCTGGTCTGGTGCCATATAAACCTCCTCATGCTGAAGGAACCCAAAGCTCCACCGTTCACACCAACCTCTGAGCCATATGTTGATCAGGTGTGCTTTCCTGTTTCTCTCAGTACCTTTCCCTGCTGCTAAAGGGATTAAGAAAAACACTACCTGTGCTCCCGATCCTGCAATCATTCACTCTAGTGTCCTAAAGTCTCTTTTGATGGCTTTTGGATTTCTTTCCTCGTGTTCATCACTGCCCACCTGCCTTACCAAAGAAGGTTGCCTAGAGAAGCTGTGGATGCCCCATCCCAGGAAGTGTTCAAGGCCAGGCTGGATGAGGCTTTGAGCAACCTGGTCTAGTGGAAGGTGTCCCTGCCCATGGCAGGGGGGTTGAACTGGATGACCTTTGCAGTCCTTTCCAACCCAAACCATTCTATGATTCTGTGATTCTGTGATTCATAATAATGTACTTTAGAAAACTGTATAGGTAAAGATTACTGCCGGCACTGTAAGACTCAGATGGTTGGACACACATAATTTCTCTGGGAAAAAATTCAGAATTTTCCAAGAACATGTAAAACTTAAAGGAAACTTCAGTGTTCAATTGCAATTCTGCTCATCTTTCCTGTTCCTTTTTCATAGTTGTAGAAAAGCCTTGTTCTTTCATATTGACTTACACTGATACTTTGTCCCTTTCTTCTGTTTCCTGCATCTGTGGATTTCCGTCCAGTTATGCTACCCGGATTTAGCATTATTTTTTTACACACAATGCAGACCCACACCAAGTTAACTTTTATCGGGTCATTTATATTTAGGTAAAAGTGTAGGTGCTCTCTCTGCTTGTGAACTTGTATTTAATTCCTTTAGGCCTGCCTTTCCCTTCCACTTGCCTACATATATCTCCAAGAAGTGGTGGGAAGACACGAATATACTAATTATCCTCTTGATGTAATGTTCAGGTTAATCATAATGTCCTTCATTACTAATATTTTGGTGACTTTTGATTTATTATTATTGCCCAAAGAATGGTTGTCCTTTCTTAATAATCCTCAAGCAAATGGCATTTATTAAGGCAACGAAGATGGAAATAGAGGTTGGACTTGATGATTTGAAATATTTTAAGGTGAAACTGTGGTGACAAAAAAAGAAACATAAACCAAAAAATCCTACTTTGTAGACGAACTTGGAAGATTACCATTCTGATTATTTTGTAAAGTGGCTGCATGATACAGTAGAGATGATCATGTAGAATCCTTTGTCTGTTCCTCAACCAAAAAGATCTGAGTAAAGAAGCAACCTCTCTTTCCTCCCATTTAGTTTAGAAACTGGTTTATGTAATGAAAATATTTTTTTGAGTTTTCTTCCTAAGAAGTTTTAATAATCTTGTGTAATTTTATATAATTTACAACTACATATGCAACAATATGTAACATCAGTGGAATTAATTACACTTGATATGCAGAGTCATGAAGTAGTAATAATATAATAAAGATTTGTTTTTTCTATATTAAGAATCCTATCTTCTAATGAGAACCTTTGCATATTCTTTTTTGAGGTATGGCATTTGATGTAAAATATGCATACATTTAAATTTTTGAATCTCCATGTTTACAACTGATAATTCTACTAAAAATGAGATCTTTAGGAAGTAGAAATATATAAGAAAAAATAGTTTTGAGTTAATACAATAATTAAAAACTATTACTACCCTGGCAATCATGATTATTAATTATTTAGTGTAGTACTAAATGATAAAAATTATTCTGACATTTTAAATTTTATCAGTGAGAAAAATTACTAGTGTGATTTTGTACAGTAAACAGGTAAAATAAACAAGGAGAAAAAAAGAGGGTTCTGTATAAATTTTATGTTTTAAAGAGGCAGATTTTAAAGAAATTTTATGAAACAATCTGTTTAGAGGAAAGAAACAGAAAAGATAGATAGGGCAGTGCAGTGGCAGTATTCCAAGTCATGTTACTAAAATATAGGAAAACTATTAACAAAGCGGAAGTACTTCTGAAATGCTAAATTAATGTGAAAAATCCAACATATGAACTTCAGGAGAAGCTAAATGGTTATATCCAAGTAGCAAATAATTACATCTATGAGGGGACAGTGCCAGGAAAGATGCATTACTTCTGTAGATTGATTTATTTTTTTTTTTACTTGCAAAATTTCGCAGAACTCTCCACTCCTTGTCTTCTTTAAAAATATCTGTCAATTGTAGGCACTACTGTGAAGGAATATGGTCACATTTTTACACAGTGGTGTTTATTGAGGATGCCAGCTGCACAGAAGATTCCTCAGAGGACTTAGAAATACCTTTAGCAATCAGCATGATGTCTTAGGTCATTCAAAAAGGATAATGAGTCTGCTATATAAATAATACAGTTGGAAGATAAGGAAACTAATTGCTTAATTATCTCTTTAGTTAGGTCAGGTTATGTGACAGATCATTCTCTATGTGTCAGGAGTAGCATGTTTTCTTGTAAAACCCAAGTAAAATAAATGTAATAACTAGAGGACTACTGAGTAGTCTTCACTGAAAAGAGCTGCATGGGATTAATCGAGACTTATCATTTAAGAATAATTGTCGAGATTTCAGTAGTACTGATGTATTTGTGAGGAAGGGATAAAAATGTGCTACAAAAAAAAAAAAAAGCCATTGAAGGAATAAGGAATAGTATTTCAAGTGCTGTGTTAGACTGTGTACTAAAAAGAAAATTAGCAAGTTTTCCAGGAATAGTGTACAATTATTTTACTGGGGAAAAAAAAAAAAAGAAGAAAGTAGGAGGTAATAGTGCACAAAGCAAGAAATAATGCTTCGTGAAGCTGGGCCTAACCCTGGAAAACAAAAAATGCAAAAAACTCTTGGTGGTTCTGTAGATAAAACAAAAAGAATAAAGGGGGTTGGTATAAATTATAAAACAGTAATTTATGCAAATCAAGAACATTTAAACACACACACACACACAAATGCCTCCCAAAAAACTCCAAACACTAACAACATAAACAATATGGTATATTTTGTTGGAAATTTGGAAAAGGGAGACTAGTAAAAAAGTGTTTCTGATGTCTTACAAATGCCAACAAATGTCCTAGAAGCTTTATGGAAATATTGACTAGGCCTATCATCTGCTTGACAGCATTCACATAGGTTAGAAATAACTTTTCATCAGTGATGTAGTACATAGAATACATTTTTGAAAACAGCAATTAACATTGCAAGGAAAAGTAATTACTGTGGAATACACTTCTTAAATTGTAGCTGTAAAGGTCAAGACGGGCTTTCTGTCTGCAGTAAAAGTAGTTGAGGAATACAGTTCACTGTGCTGATGATTTTGTCTTATATGTATACATACTAATGTGTAACGCTCTGTATGACTTATGACAAAGTTTATATCCAAATCTGGTTATTTTTATATCTTAAGGTCTGATAGAGGAGTAAAATATGTTTCTTTAGTAGGAGAAATTTTAATTTAAATTTTAATTATAACTACCTAACAAGTCTAAATACAAAGATGATTAAATTCAGTTAAATTTGCCTGTGTAAGTGAGGTGCCCACAAGGTGCCTACAAGGCACCAACAAGGCATTGTGGACAAATCCTCCAAAGTCTCTCTGGAAGCTTAACTTGCTATGATTCTGCTCTTAAGTGCCTGTATAATAATGCATGCAATATGGAGAATAAACACAGTGACTAAGAGATCTGCTTGCAGTTGCAAGGCTGTGAGCTTGTTGGAAGATTATAGGTTAGGATTAAAGAGAGGACAGACAAAGGTACCATTATAGTGGCTGTCTGCAATAGACCACCTGACCAGAAAGAACATCTTTGTTGAGGATGTGAAGGTCAAAAACAGCCTTGCTGCAATGACCATGAGATGGTGGAGTTCAGTATCCTGAAGAGAGGGAGCAGGGTGAAAAACAAGCTCCCTACCCTGGACTTCAGGAGAGCAGATTTTATCCTCTTCAATGATCTACCTGGGAGAGTCCCATGGGATAAGGCCCTAGAGGGAAACAAGCCCACAGAAGCTGATTAATATTCAAGGATCATCTCCTCCAAGCTCAAGAGAGATCCCTTCCAGTGAATAAGAAGTCAAGCAAAAATGTCGGGAGACTTGTGTGGGTGAACAAGGAAATCCTAGCCAAACTCAAACAAACAAACAAACAAAAAAAATCATACAGAGGGTGGAAGCAAGGACTGGCAACCTGGAAGGAACAGAGAAACTTTGTCCAAGCATCCAGGAGTGAAGTTAGGAGAACTAAAGCATCAGTGGAATTGAATCTGGGCAAGGATGTCAAAGACAATAGGAAGGGCTTATAAGAACATATAGAAGACAGAAGAAAGATGTGAGAAAATAGTCCCACTGCTCAACAAGTTGGAGGACCTGTCTACACAGAAGGTGGAAAAGATGAAAGTACTGAATGCCTTCTTTGCTTCAGGCTTTACTAGAAAGAACAGCCTTCGGGAATCCCAGACTGCTGACACCAGGAGAGGTTGGAGCAAGGAATATGTGTCCTTGGTGGAAGATGATCAGGCTAGGGAATACTTGAGCAAAAGCTTCCATAAGTCCATGGCCCCTGTGGGATGCACACATGAGTGCTGAGTGAGCTTGTAGATTCATTACAAGTCCACTCACAATTATCTTTTATTGATCATGGTGACTGAGAAAAGTACCCAAACACTGAAGGAAAGCAAATGTCACCCCCATCTTGAAGAAGGGAAAGGACACAAAGAACTACAGACCAGAGCTTCTCATCAATTACTGGCAAAGCGATGGAGCAAATAGTCCTGCAAAAAAATTCCAATAGGACTGAGGATGAGAAAATTATCAGGACTGGACAACATGGCTACACTAAGGGGAAGGCATGCTTGACCATCTTGATAATCTTCTGTGATGAAGAGACTGGCCTGGATGATGAACATCCTAAGGCCTATGTAAGGCCTATGACACTAACTCCCATTATCTTCTCATAGAGAAGCTGTTGATGTAGAGGCTGGATGAGCAGTGAAGTGGACTGAAAACTGGCTTAATGGCCAAGTTCAGAGCATTCTGATCACTGGTGCAAAGTCTAACTGGAGGCCAGTAGCTAGTGGTATATCCCAGGGATCAATATCAGCCACAGTCCTGTTAAGTACCTTCATTAATGGTCTGGATGGTGAGGCAGAGTGTATCCTCAGTCAGTTTTCAGATGACACCAACTTGGGAGGAGTGACTGATGGGTCATGCTGTCATCCAGAGTAGGCTGGGAAATGGGACAGGAGTCCCATGAAGTTTAAAAATTTGACGTGCAAAGTCCTGCACCTGGGGATGAAAAACCGAATGCACCAATATATTGCTGCGGGCTGAACAACTGCAAGCAGTTTGGCAGAAAAGGATTTGGTGGTCCTATTGGACATTGGGTTGAACATGAGCCAGCAATGTGCCTTTGCCACTGTTGTGGTTTAGCCCTGTTGTGCAATTAAGCACCACCAGTTGCTCTAAAACTCAAACCCACCCCACACACACTCCCAGTGAGGAGGGGTCAGAGGAGAAAAAAAAAGAGAGGCTCATAGAAGTTGAGATAAGAACTATTTAATTATATAAATGAAACTTGTGGAGTTACTAACAATACTATTGCTAATAAGTAATTAAAAGAACAGAAAAATAGAACAAATTATACAGGATTTCACCACCCGTGGATGGACACAGCCAGGTTCCAGGACAGCAAACAAAAATAAATCCAAAACCCTGAGGAGAAAAACCCCATCTCTGAGCCCAGGAGCTGAGAGCAGGAGGAAAGAAAATTTTCAACCCCCCCCTCCGCCCCGGCCAGAGCAATCTGCCTCACAAAAGACGCTACTTGTCTGCTAATCACCTGCCACAAGTTCTGGACAAAGACCACGCTGCCGAGGAAGAAAAATAAATGCTCCACCAAGAAAAACTGTGCTGCTGTCAGGAACCTCCTGGCCATCCAGGCCAGCACTGGCAGTCGAGGTGCCAGGAGGAGTTGTTCTTAAGTCCCAACCACTTCTGAGGCAGATCGAACTCCCTCATAAGCTGGAAGTATTTCTGGAAGTATTTGGAGGGTAGTGGGCCTTGGATCCTCTGTATCCCTGGCTCCAAAATCCTAGGGGTTGACCTCGGGTCTCCCCTGGATCTTTCTGCCAGAGACTCCAGGTGGGGCCATTCTCCCCGGCTGCGGTGTAGAGCACATTCTTTACCTCTGGCCTTGTCCGGACTGGTCCAAGGACTTGCACGAACTCCTGCTTGATCTATCCAAAGGCTTGTCACTGCTCAGGGCCCATTTGAAATTGTTTTTCTTCTGAGTCACTTTATAAAGTTTGAGGAAAAACATGGGAGGTTCATAAAAGTTGAGATAAGAACTATTTAATTATATAAATGAAATTTATGTTGTTACTAACAATACTATTGCTAATAAATAATTAAAATAACAGAAAAATTGAACAAATAATACAGGATCTCACCATCCGTGTGTGGACACAGCTATGTTCCAAAACCAGCAAGCAAATTTAATCCAAAACCCCTAGCTCAAAAGCAGACAGAGAAAACCCCCCTCCCTGAGCCTGGGAGCCGAGAGTATGGGGGATAACCATGAGGACTCTTTTTGATGTATTATAGAATGAAACAAATCTTATTGATTGGAACCAGTACACTTTCTCAGTTGAAATCCTAGAAGATTTTGTCAGTGACAGGATCATTCATCTACTTCAGATTGTGAATCCACCCTTTAGAATAAGCTAAAATATGAGCAAAAGAAGCAAGTCTGTAGATGAGAAAATATCTTTCCTGTGTCATTAGTTTGTGGAAATTGACAGTCTTGCAGATGATATCACTTAGTCATCATGATTGCAGAGGACTGAAAAAATAATAGTTATAATACTGCGATAGACATTGTTTCACCAGGAATGTTTAAGGAAACCTTAAAAATGGTATTATTTTCAATTTCTCTCTTCTCATTTTAAAACATTGATAGGAACAAAACAAAACAAAAAAACCCAACTCTTACAGTAAGTAAATATTGTAATTTTTCTCAATAAAAATGGTAGTGATTTTATCTTTCTTTTGGATAATGAATCAAGTTAAAGTAAATTAATATAATTTGAAAATGCACTGTAGACTGGAGTTATTAATTTCTGTTTGTTGTTTCTTCTCAGCAAGCAAAAGAGTTTCAGAGCACTCCTCATCTTGTATTACTTGTTATTCTTCCATTTCAGTTTGCTCACCCCTTATCTTTCTCAGTCTCACAAAATTTTCTTTTGAAATTGCCTTTTTCCTTTTCACTTGTTTCCTCTTTTAAATAACACACAACAGCATACGACTAGAAAATTGACAATATAACTGAGTATATTAAATTAAGATTAAAAAACAGTTTGAAATTTGTTAACACCTGCAGTAAGAGTTCAAACTAAAGGTTAGTTTGTTAATACAGCCATATTCTGGTCTCTAGTTATCTGAATACCAATCACTGAAAATTCATAAAGGGGCTTCTGAATCTGAAATTCAAATAGAAATATGTGTGACAAATCTTAAAGTCTTTATCTCATATTCTCATAAATAATTTCAAATTCCAGAAGCAGTGTGCATGATAATATGGGTGTGACTGACATAACGCGCTCTCTGTTTGCCATAGTAGCATCTTCTGCCTTTTTTGATGAAACAGGATTAACACTTTAAATGCTATTAGAAAATAAAGTCCATGACTTTAATATTCAATTAGGAGAATTCAGACTTGGTTGGAATTCATGAGGGGGATAAGAAAACTCATACTCCTGTAATTGTTCAAGTTTGATTTGAATCACTGGAAGTCACTTAACATAAAATTCCCATATTGTAATTTTCCAGTAATTTTTAAAGGAGAATTAATATGTTGTTCATTGAAAATCTTCTGAAATATTATTTAATAAGATCTTTTACAGATCTAAAAATATATTGAGCTGAATGTGGTTGTGGAATCTTTAAATTAATTAATTTTATTTATGGTTGCATTTACCTTAAAGAACAAGGTATTATATTTTATTTAACTCTGTTTTTATTGTAACTGAAAGGGGAAAAATAATCCATCTTTTAAAACCTTTCCTCTCTGTCTCGGACTGGTAACTCAGTTTCTTTTTTAAGTATGCACATTACACTCCATTTTCTTAACTTCTCTAAATATTCATTATCTTCTGCTTAACAATATTTTTCTTTTTTGATTCATAAGAAATCCTACTCCATTTAAATTAAACCACTTTAGATAGATGACCAAATATGCAAAATGGCTTTTCACAGTAATTACAATTACTGTATGATGAAACTGAGCTTTATAAATTTAAACCAACAGATGTGTTGACTTTCTATACAGTATCTATACCACTGACAGCTGAAAAGTGAAGCATTTCTGTGGAAGAACAGCAAGAATTTCATTGAAAGAAGAATTTGAAAAATATCAGTGACAGATATGAAAACAAAACCACACCTTCACAGCAGATAATTTTGTGCAATACAATTGCTAAATTAGATAGATGTCTCCATTTCTCAGCTTGGCTGACATGAATCACAGATGCCCATTAACTAAAATAAGTATAGAAAGCACTTTATACTAAAAGTAGCAGAAAAATACTTTGCATGACTTTTTTTAATGCTGGAGTAGAATGACAAAACATTGTAGTGTTGATTTGAGACACTGCTCATGCAATTCATAGCTGGGTAAAGATTTACTGTTCAAGGCTGTCAACCACATAGGAAGACCTTTATCCATCTTGATTTTTCTAATAACACCTCTTATGAATTAAGACCTAAGAAATGAAAGAAGAGATATTCTCTTTCCTTGCATGTATATATTACACATTTTGACTCCCTCACTTATGACTTGTTCATTATGTTTATACTTCTGTGTCTCCTCATCATTCAAGACGACCTTCTGAAATGTCATTCTGAATGTGAAGTTTTTCTACAATAACTGTGGACTGCTAGGTATATACATAAAATTTAAATTGGATTAACAGTCCAATGTGAAATGATTAATATTTTTTTAGAAAATGCAAAGACTTACAGCTTAGTATTCTTCTAAAGTATACAGTATACAGATCGGTGTTACTTATAATTATACTACACTGAAGCACACCCTTATGTGGATGTCTCAGAATCTTATATCCATCTCCCTTTCCAGTCTTTTAGCTAATGCAAGAGGGAAAAAAATCTATGAAATTTGAAAGTGGGGAATTAAAAGTTTATTAACTTTGTGGCTGATATAATAATAATATTTTTCACTTCCAAATTACCTTACAATAATTTTAAGAATTTTTGACATACATATGTGTACAGGAGAAGTAATGGAAAAATATCAGCATTGAGAGTACCTTATATATTAGAGAAATCAGTACGTTAAAAGAGCTTTACATCTTGAATTGGATCTAAATATAGTTGCTAAAAAGCTTTATTTTTTCTAATGTAGGGCTTTTTTTGTTTGTTTTCTGATTTAGTTCTGTTTACTATGCTGTGTTTTTATTTCTAGTGCCAGGCAACATTCCCAGGCAGTAGAAGCATCGGTTATTGGCATTGCTAAATTATTGTACAAGATGCTGGCATGTTTTTGCTAAATATCAGTCTCCAAAGCAATTTCCATGCATGATTTGTGAGTTAAATTTGGCTAGATACTATTCCTGGGAACAGTTGGCATGGGGTTATGATATTCTGGAACTAGAGTATTTATTACAGTGGATTTTTCCAGATTCTGTTAACTGATTTCTGAGTTGAAGAGCAGGCACTGCAGCCTCAAAGTACTATTGTTAACTTTGGTAAGAATACGTAATACCAGATCTGACTTTGGAAATCATAAGAGAAAATTTCAGTCAGACCATTTAAATTTTTTTCTCCAAAACTTTTTGGCTCAAACAGACCTTTATTTTGTATTGCTGGTGCACACAACTGAGAAATAGCATTCTCCTGTAACTGCTCTTCATCACTCTGCTGTGAAAATATTGTATCTAGTGGTCATGGACCACCAGTGAGCTCTTAGGACCAAAGTGTTCTTGGCAGATAAGGTGGTATCCTAGGAAGACCTGAAGAACAAAACACTTCATAGACTTTTAAGGACTGCTTATACTAAACAACATTATAAAATAAGCCCCAGCCTGCAAGTCCAGTACCCTAAAAATAATGTTACTTAGAAGGGTGAAAGGTCACAACTTTAATTGGCCATCAAGACAGAAGCATGGGGGATTAAGGTTCACAACAAAAATTCATTCCCTAAAAGGGGAGTGAGAATGTGTTGAGAAACCTTTGGTTTGAAGTCAGCAAAAATTGCTTGGTTGAGACTTCTATTTCTTTATTTATTGTGTAATGAAATAAAGAAAGTAGGAAGAAAATGTTTAATTTTTAAGTATACATACATGCAGTTATATGTAATGTAAACCAAGTTTAATTTGTCATTCTTTGATTAATGTTTAAAGTACTTCTAAAGGTTCATTTCTGAACTGAAAGAAAACAGGAAACTCTATATAGAAAATCAAGGTTCAGAACAATTATGGTTTTCTAAATTATTATCATAAAGGCTTTGATCCAAGATTCCGCATGTCCTCATCCTGTTCCACATATTGCAAATATGTGGGAAAAATTCAGTATTTGAAAATGTTTCATGGCAGAGAAGTTTACTGTTTGACTTCAGCTTATCCCACTGCTCCACTGTGTAAGTTTGGTTTCAGACCAAAAGGCACAGAAAGTCACATTCAAAAATCTAACAGTTTAATATTCTACCTCTGATACTGACTTAAAATATGGAAGATGGTTCAAGGACGCTGCAGACAAAACAGAAAAATATTTCCATGATTTCATGCCAAAGGGGATATTGATACTGAGGTATACATTTAATTGTTTTCATGACCTGAAATATGAGCTTAAATTAACAAAAGCCCTTCACATGATAAATATGGGCTTTCTTCAGTTCTAATTGTTGTTAAAGTGTCTTCAAAAAACTATTTTTAGAAAAGGAATGTATGTGCTAGCTATGTCTTGAACTTTTTGCAACATTCTGAAGTCTTTATATTTGCACTTCCCTTTGAATTCAGATCTTGTACTTGATTTGATGATTATGTTAAACCCGAAAATAAAACCAGCATACATTTCATGGTGAAAATAAATCTGAGTGTCATATTCCTCCTGTTAATTCTGAAATCATAAGGTGATGAGGAAAATTATGGTAAGTGTATCCAAAATATCAAACAAACAAACCACATTACTGAACAAAGAAATAAAATTTATTTTTTTAATTTTTTTCCATTATGGATGTACTTAATTCAGTCAGTACTAAGGTCATTAATAGATGAAGTTAAGCTTTATATTACTTACATAATGGGTATTAAATCAATACTGTTTGCTTAATAAATCCGTTTCTTTCCTTCAAGTTATTTACATTAGTTGATGGAGTGAAAATGATGATGATTTAAAATGAAATGGTCTCCAATTTAGTATAAATATAAATAATATGAAATTAAATTAAATAAAAAATGAGTATGACACAGAATCCCTTGTTCTATATTCCTTAATTGTCATGTATTCAGCTGTGTTCTTTATCTGCTTAGTGAATTTACAACTAGCACAGCAGGTTGTGAATTTTTAATAGGATCCCTTCAAGGAAGGAAAAGGTCAGTATTAACATAAAAATCTTCTTTAAGAACTCTGGTGCAAAGGTTTCGTAGCACAGAACAGGTGTTGCTGCAAAACGAAAATCTGCCACAAGAATCAAGTAAAAAGATTCATGGAGGTAAGTTAGGAAACAAATGCCTCAGTATGACACCATAACTGCCAGTCAATGGTGACTGAAAATTACTCTTTTTTTGTTGGTATTAAACATGTTTGTTGCACTCAGAATGATTTAACATATAAAAATTATTAAAACAAAATAAAACCCACAACAAATAAAACACACCTTTTCATTGATTCTAAATAAAACACTCTTAATTTTCTTTCTTTCCAGCTTCATTCTGACCAGGACAAGGGAGATGGATCCCTCAAATACATTTTATCAGGTGATGGGGCAGGTACTCTTTTTATAATTGATGAGAAAACAGGTGATATTCATGCTACTCGGAGAATTGACAGGGAAGAGAAAGCCTTTTACACCCTGCGTGCCCAAGCTATTAATAGAAGAACTCTGAGACCAGTGGAACCTGAATCTGAGTTTGTCATCAAAATCCATGACATCAATGACAATGAACCAACATTTCCAGAAGAAATTTACACTGCTAGTGTTCCTGAAATGTCAGTAGTAGGTGAGTGTTTTATACTGAGGCACAAATGCCTGTTCTATGTTACTTGATGAATAATTTCCCCATCCTCTGAAAAGTCAGACATGTTCAGAATTCTATCTCATGGGTTAAGTATTTTTCATTTTTGTTTGTTTGAATATTGGAATTGCATCCAGAAACAGCTTTTTGTGATTTGAGAACTCTTTTCACTGGAGGTTCCAAATGGTCCCCATAGGTCTCCACTGAATGGAGACCTGTCTCCACTTTCAGTATTTCTATGGCTGAGGGGAGTTACATGTTTAGTCATGTGTTGTTGATTCACTGCCTGAAGGTAGACACCTTCTTTATTCTCTTTGCTTCCTTATTTTTAGTGTATGAACAAATTCTTTTATGCTTTCAGTTTCTCCCTTAACTCACTCATGAATGGCCACTTCAAGAATCTGAAACAGCTGTTTGAGTTGATCTTCTCTTTACAGTGTTTTGCAGTTCCTATCTTAACTACAAAGTTGTAGCCTGAATCATGCGAGTTGGTTAGATTCATAAACAATAGCATTTTGGAATACAAGCTGTTACTATTTAGTACATACAATTCTTTAGGAATAATTTTGAAAAGCTTAAAAATACATAGAGTCTCTTTTTTAAATGTAATATTAACTTATTAATTTAATTGTAACTGTAGATATAATAGCAATTTCTAAATATTCAGGAAACACACAGTAAGTCCAATACTTTTTTGGTTATTATTACAGTTTTGATTACTGCCATTGCCTGAACTAGATCAAAGAGTATTTTGAGCTGGTTTATCTATTATGTGTATTGATATTTTAGTACTTACTTTCCTGGGATTTGGAAAATTATAGAAGAGCAAGAAAATATGTAATTACTGAAAGAGAATGGCATCAGCAAAACTCTGCAGCAAAGTGTGGAAGCATAATATTAAAAATCTTCGGTTCTTACTAAGATCTTTCAGTCTGCTTTTATTTTGTGATTCAGTAACTTTTTTTTAAGTCTAAACGTTCAACAAGCATGTTTTAGTGTAAAGGTAAACATAAAAAAGAAAGAGAAGGAATTCTGTCATATGCATAAAGTTGTACTGAAACCTCATCAAACTAGTCCACATGAGAACTGAGATCTCTTCTTTTTTTACTAGTCCAAAATAGAACAAAATGTGATACTGATTTATTAATTTACTGATCAGTTCTCTAGAGCCCTGCATTTCAGTGAAGGGCTTTAAGCAGAGCATCTTGATAGAGCATGCAACATTTTCTACAGAGGCAAATGGAAAGATTATATTAGGGTTGAAAAAGACATATTAGAGCTTCCATTTTATTTCTCATGTTCTTTCTATAAATTCCAGAAGGCATTGCTTAAAATATTCTTGGAAAGATTTTATAAATATGATTCAGTTTTTTCATTAAATACTATGCTGTTGTGTAACATTCAGTTATAATCTACTGATTCTTAATTTTGTCAGTCTCAATTACGTGATGATCACCTTTTTCTTAAGTGTTCTTCAACATCCAAGGCATTCTAAAATTACACAGGATATGAGGTTCCAGTGTATGTCCACATAGATCATACAGATTCTGAAAGTGCAAATTTTGCTGCACTGTAACACAATAAACATGATAAGAAAAAGAGATAAGCTCATAAAAACATTTTAACCCCCCCATACACTCATGAGTAAAACACCAAGAAAGCTTGGATACATTTTTAATGTTAACCCTGTATATTGCACAAATAATTATTCTGAAATGAGCAGATGTTATTCTGTCAATAAAATGACCATCATTTAGAGATTTGTAACTCGGTTAATATCTATCATGTTCTTGTATTTTATAAATGCAGTCATTCTGCTGCTAGGCCACTGGCTTCCTGATAGGTAGAATTTGCTTTTAGTTTTATGGCTTTCAGCTTTATGGTTGATCCCTACAGGCATCTGTTCACCTGTGGTCAATGAGTAGATGACTTGGTTTTATAAGGTACTCCTTGAAGTTGAGTCATTTCTTCATAAAAAGAATTTAACTTTCCAAATTAAATCTCCTCTGTGATCTCAGAAATGAAACCTGAATGTAGAAGGGGAGAAATATTCTAAAAGATGAAGCTGCATAGAGCTTTTGAAACAGATAGAATTAATTAGATATTTTAAAGTCAGTATGTTAAAAAGTGTTCATATATTTCTATAATAATTAAATATAATAACGCATAATTAATTACAATATATTTTAAATATCTATTTTTAAGACATCACACAATTCAAGTATTTTTAATACGGAAACTTACATGATAGATTTCTGAAAAAAAAAATTATGATAAAAGTACCTCTCCATCAAAAGGAAAGTAAGAAGAAGTTTCTCCATTGCTCTCTTCTGCTCTCTCCAGATCTTTTTTTTTTTTCTTTTAGTTATTGTATTGCAAGTAGACCATTACTTGCCAAGTGCTGTTGGCCATGGGCTAAGAAAGTGTCAGACTTGTTGATGCAAGGACTGCAGAGAGAAATTACAGTCTTAGATTCCCTGCAACAGTATAATTAAATCCATCTCCTTCTATGGTACTCACTTTTGAGCATATAGAAACATAACCTTTCCATAAGGGTCTGAAAATGTTAAGCAGAGTTTAGGATATGAATATTGTTTCAGCCATAGGTACGACAAAGAAAAATTTCAAAGAGAAATTACTGTTAGTCTTACATGGGCACGTAGATAGGAGTTATATTGTTCTGTAAAAAGTACTATGCTATCAGGACTGTAATATTTTCCCTATTCAGTCCAGCATAGTCAACATAGTACAGCATTGCACTATACTGGGTGTCTGAGAAAGAAGAGAGAGATTACTGGAACCATAATCTACCTTCCCTGGGACAGAACTGTCAATCAGACAAGATGCATGATATGGAGGTTTCCCCATCCTCTCTCCACCCAGCAGAACACGGTGACTTAAAGGAAAGATGGTAATGGTGACAAACTCCTGTCTGGTGCCATAGGTGTGTCTCCTGCATGACTACCCCACATTCCCAGGTGCCCTTGCATAATAGATATGAGGCTCTGCAAATGGGACGAACAACTATGAGGATAATGGAGGTGTCACCAAGGTTAAGTCAGCCTATGCCCCACATGAAAACCATTCCCATAAAGAAAAAAAGGCAGGTCACCACCAGAATTTTGGGATTTTTAATCATGGGTTAATCTACAAGACATCAGACACACAGGGTATACCTGTCCCAAAGGGAGAAAAGGATATTTGTGCAGGAGTTAGCAGGGGTCATTGAAAAAGCTTTAAACTAGATTTGAAGGTTGGAAGGGATAAAGGCAGGCTTATTAGAGATAAGTGGGAGTGGCATGCCAATGGTGTGCTAGTCCTTTGTTCCGCTCTACCATGTGCGGACTAGAATGGAGTACATTAAGTAAGTTTGCTAGTGATGCTAAACTAGGAAGAGCTGTGGACTCTCTTAACAGTAGAGAGCCCTGGCAGGGAGATCTGGATACACTAGAGAGCTGGGCAATCACCAACCATATGAAATTTAACAAGAGCAAGTGCTGAATTCTCCAGCTGGGACAGGGTAATCCTGTTTATATGTCGAAATGGGGGAATGAGAGGCTAGAGGGCAGCTCCGCAGAAAGAGATCTCGGGGTTTGAGTTGATGGCAAGTTGAATATGAGTCAACAGTGTGCCCTGGCAGCTAAAGGGCCAATGATGTCCTGGGGTGCATCAGGCGCAACATAACTAGCAGGTTGAGGGAGGTGATTTTACCACTCAACACTGCACTGGTGCAGCCCTACCTCCAGTACTGTGTGCAGTTTTGGATGCCTTAGTATAAGAAGACCATCAAACTATTGTAGTGTGTCCATATGAGGACAATCCAGATGGTGAAATGTCTCAAGGGCAAGACTTACAAGGAGTAGCTGAGGTCACTTAGTTTGTTCAGCTTGGAGAAGGCTGAGGGATGACCCCATCTCAGTCTACAACTTCCTCAAGGGGGGCAGCAGAGGGAGAAGTGCTGACCATCTTGCTCTCATGACGTGCGATAGGACACAGAGAAATGGAATGAAGCTGAGTCAGAGGAAGTTCAGATTGGACATTAGGTTCTTCACTAAGAGGGTAGCTCATCCCTGGAACAGGATTCCTAGTAAAGTGGTCATGGCACCAATCCTATTAGAATTCAAGCAGCATCTGAATGATGCTCTTAAACATATGGATTAGTTTTAGGTAAACCTGTGAGGAGCAAGGAGTTCTATGATTCCATGATACAATTATTCAATAAAAATGTACCTATAT
>NW_010248100.1:353-9258 GCF_000690775.1 Eurypyga helias | reverse complement strand
TCCTGCTAATGTCTGTATGTCCACGTGTGATGGTTTACTATCAATCACTTTATCAGGTAAGAAGGTTGGAGCAATAGACAGGCACAAACACAAGCACTGCTTTTTAAAATTACAATTTATTTAAACCAACAGTACAGATAAAGATTATTTTTATATATGATTGGTGAGTGATAATAGAAAAATGGAGTGAATAGCAAATGAAGTGTCATGTCTCTACCAATGGTGAAAGGTGACCTACTGCAAATAGATGGTAATACTGATCCAATGTCATGCATTTTATTGAGGAAGAAAATACCAGAATTATTCTTTCTGTTCATTGGTTCCAATTCTTGTAGATGTTGTCATCACCTTTTATATCCTCTGGTTATCTTCTCTGTATTTTCACCATAAAACTGATGTTGTACAGGTATTAGATTTTTTTTTTTCCCTTTTCTATAATTCAGATCAAAAAAATGTAGTAAGACCTGTAACTTCAACTTGTATTTATGCCTTTGAGGCCTCTAGTATGTTATTCTGGGACTCCATTCTTAAGACCTCTACTATCATCTAGTGCCTGCACTCTCAATCTCAGTACTGAATATCATTGTTTCAAATGGATGGGCTTAATCTTATCTCTGTTTTAAAAGTGTCAAAAAAATTGTCAACTATTCTGCAGTTTTGCAACTATATTATCTATTTGTACACATCTGTACTGCAACCACAGTGATGAGATGTGAATATTAACTCTATATGAACTCATCTGAATACCGGAAAGAAGACAGACATGGTAGCATATCATACTATGTGAGTTTACTCATAGCCTCATTACTTTCAGAGCTACACTGTATTATGGAGAGAGCACCTAGAGTTCAGAGCTTTTTGGTGTCTCTTCATATGTTTTAAGTTTTCTGCAAGATTACATATATCATTCATTTTATCATTATATCACCATATCTCTGTTACTTAACAGATGAATAAACTTTTAATCACCAGTATTTCTTTACTAAGTCATAAATAAGGGCTCTTATTGCCTAATATCCTGCTTTCTCTAACAAAAGCACCAAAAGAAATACACAAGTTTTCAAAAATATGCTAGAAGCATTAGCTGGAAGTAATTTAAACCGATCTGCTCTGCCCTAAATTGTCCTGTACTATTAGGTACTACAAAGGGGGCCAGAAAGTAATAAAAAGGCTATTAATCCTTTATCTACTCCCTCTGCCCTCATCCTTAAGGTATCAAATCATGAAGTAGCCATACTTTCACAACTTTCAGAGCAGAAACAGAAGTTTTGATTTCTTCCTCAGGCTATGGTATTAGCCATATGGCTGAGAATGTGGCTATTTTACTGCCATGTACAGTGTCTTTATGAAGGCACATAAATTCTTTGTTGTCTTGTTTATCTTCTGCTGTTCATTAACCATAGTAAAGGCAGAGATAAATGGGCCAGCTTCAGGATCATGCTGTTGAGTCAATATTCTAGAAGACACCATGTTCTCCCAAAATCTTTGTACTGGTTACCTGGTGTCATGGCTTAACGCCGGCTAGCAACGTACCATGAAGCTGCTCTCTCAGATCCCCCATCCTCCCCTCCAGCAGAGGGGAGGAATTCGAGGACAAAGACGTTCATAAAATTGAGATAAGAACTATTTACTAATTGAATCTAAATTAATATATCCTACTACTAAGTAATTAAAGTAATAGAAAATACAATATATGATACAGTTGCTCACCACCCACCTACCAATACACACTCAGATCCTGAGAAGTGAGAGTCAGACCCAGAACACTTGAGAGCTGGAGCCTGAGAACGATCATAGAAGATTCCAAGCAAACCATATCAGCTATAGCATGACCAGGATAATGAAAAAAACCCACGAACTCACAAACAAGCCAGCAAAGAAGTTAGCATAGCAGCTAACGCAGGCGTTGGGGAGAGTGTTGGCAAGTATAAGGAAATAAAAGATTGTGAGTAATGCCTTCTGGATCCCCCCACCCTATCTACACCCACAGCATGACGTCCTATGGAATGAAATACTCCCTTGGTCAGTTTGGGTCAGCTGCCTGAACTGTGTGTCCCAGCACTGCCTGTAGCGAGACAGCAAGAGCTGGGAACGCAGCTGCAGGATCAGAAGCGGAGAAAGACCTGGTGTATTCCCCAGCACCAGCTAAAAAGACACCTTATCAGTACTTTTCTCACTGTAAATCCAGGAACACAGTTTCCTAGCAGCCACTGTAGTGTTAACACTTTCCTGACTGAACCCAGTCCACCTGGTATTTTCTCTACTTTCACTTTTTTCTTTTCCTTACTTTCAAAGTTTATGACTCAGAATATTCTTACGGTTTTGACTACAATCTTTTGTTCTTGTCCATCATATTCTTCACCTATTTCTCTCTTTTTACTCATTTGAAAAATTCTGTTCAGAACTGCAGATGAGTCTATTTTCCTCTATACAGTTTCTCCTGCGGATTTTGCTTGTAGGTATCTTTTAGAGAAGTGTTCAGAACTTTCTGCTATTTAGAACTTTCTTTTAATCATCACATCCCTTCTTTTATTTCTTGATGTTTCGCTATTTATCTGTTGTAGTCTATGTATTCTTTAATAATTGCTTATCCTTATTCCATCCTGTATCTTTAGTGCTATTTCTACTTTGTCATGCTCTCTGGCTGGTCTTTTCTGCTTCTGAATCAGGGATATCAATGTATGCTTCGTATTGATGCAACTTCCCTCTGGGTTTACATGTGAACTACAGGTTGGGTGTCTCACTGTTAGCCTATCATCTCTACCTGTGGTTATCCTTTTGCCTTTCTCTTCAGACAGCATTTAGAACTACTATTGCTTGGCTTTCTCCCTAGGCTTTTTGTACACTCCCTCATTAGTCCTGTTGCAGCAATTCCCCATATTTAGTTCTCTTTGTCAAGGCATTTATCTTATAGCACTTCCTTCCTGTTTTCTAGTAACAAAGATTTTTCTTAATCTTTTTTAACAGTTCTCTCATCAAACCATTCTGAAATAATTTAATAATAATAATGACAGATTCTGAAAACCCAAATTATATCACAATTATATTTTACAAACTCCAAATTTCACTCAGCACACAAAGTCTGCCATAGGGAGAGGGGACAAAAAAGGGGGAAAAAATATTAACCTTTTTTTTTTTTCTTTAGAAAGGACATACAAGAAGAATTGGAAGTATTCACTGACATGTTTCTTTCCAGGTTATTATTCTCCAAGACCTTTCTGACACCAACTTCTCCGAATATGCAGAACTTTCCACTTCTCTGTTCTTCTGCTGCACTGCATATTTTATTTCAGAGGAGAAGATGTGTCATTATTTTCCCTCTTTTCTGCTAGAAAGAGCAGAAAATTTCTATTAATTTGACTTGTTATTTGTATGGATAATTTACTATGGAAGGTACTTGTTCAAGTTAAATATCACATAACCCAGTTGGGACTAAGGAAAAGGTAATATGTTTCAAATTCAGCTTTACAAAGGATATTCTGGGGGTTCTTTTTCTAGTTAATTATCTTCAGTGTTTTTTACCTAATATATTTACATCATAAATGCATTGTGAGGTCAAATTCATTAGCACTTGTATGGTGTTTGAAGATGCTTCAAGGAATGCATTGAAAAGGGCCAAATATATTAATTACTATTATAATACCAGACTGTAGGGAGATTTGAACATTATAATTAAAATTATGTTAAAATATGCCTTCTGAGAACAACAATAAACTGACAAATAACTGTTTATTTCTGCACCTAGCTCACCACCATAAAAATCTAGATTATTGTATAATAAAATCTGCAAGTTTACAAGGGGAAAATTACAGAATTCATAAGTCTTACTAATAACATAACTGGTGCCATATTTTCTGGTATGTTATCACTGTCTCCTTTATGCACTCTTATAGAGTTCAGATTATGCTTTAGATCCTAAAGGCCAAAGACTCTTACCACCTTCATCAGAATCCATCTGTGCCTATGTAAAGACAGAACGAAGCCCAGACCAAGTAGTCCTGACTAAGTCACACCCACAGTGTAATTTTTAGACCCCAGCACAAATTATCATCTTCAGTGTCTTTGGATTTCTGGCCCAGGTTTCAGACCAGAGCAAACAATATATTTGTAGTGTTGAGCATCAGTGGTCTTCAGTGACTTCAGTGAACTGAAGCAAAGCAAAACAAGCTGATGGTTTGACAGCTGATGTGTGCAACATAACCGATGTACATTCCTCCTCTTTGCTTCTTTGCATGGTTTCTGTCAGGCGTTTCATAGGAACCACTGGTCCCTCAGCGGAAGACAATAGAGCATGTCACTCTTCCTCTTATGACCAAGGGCCAAGATCGAAATGGTGACTTCTGAATGCTGAATGGCAAGCAGAAGTGTAGCAGTGCCCTTGCACCTTTCCTGCCAGGTACCTGAATGGTGGCTGGCCAGAGAAAAACAAACAAACGAAGAACTAAGACAACATTAAAAAACATAGTTCATCTTTACTGCTTTTGGGTAATGGGCTGTATGTTATCCTTAGTACAACCCACTAAATAAATTGCACTCTGTGATAATGATGAAATTAAGGAGCCCAAATCTCTTCCCACACACTTTAAAGGGAACAGGATCAAATCTGCAGTTTTCAGTAGTGTCTGATAGATTTTATTGAGTGTATATGCAGCCATGCACAATGAAGCTAGTGAGAAGGAGAGCCAAACTGATTCGTCCTGTTTAATTTGTATGTATATTAAAATAACATTAATTAATATGTGTCTTATGGCACTTATAACTGAAACAGCAGACCTATTAGACACATTATTATATTGCAAATATAATTTTTAAATTTATTTTAAAGCTATTTAAACACACTCTTCAGTTTTATTCCAAATTATCGTTCAAAGCCAATTCTGCATTTTTTTAAATTATAATGAAATAAAGTTCTCATACAATTGACCCCATAATAAAAATTGCTAGTTTGAACACATTAAGGAAATGTGAAAATTGGTAATGAGAAATAATTCAGTTACATGTAATAGAGACAAATATCACTTTTTGTGGGTTTGCAGTGTTGACTTTTCTGATTAATATTTTGTGCTGTTGTGATAGATACCTTGATAATGACAGTTCTCTGTTTTTACTAGCATAAAATGAAGGATTTTTAAACTTCACTTGGATGATGTAAGGTTAATTGGTGTACTTGGTAGTTTGATTTTTTTTTTCTATTGCTTGTTTTCATTTTGTTACTCGCAACACTTAAATTACTAAACGTGAGTAAATATTCTTTAAGGGCAACTATCAAATCTAGCACTGCAGTTTGCTACATACTAGCCTGGTCCAGAAGTGCATTTCAGAACCAAGACAACACTCCTCAGAATTTAAATATATTCAACAAAATGGCCTCTGTATCTTTTAGCAGAATAATTAAACAGACATATAACTACAAACGGAGTTCATTGAGGCTGGAGGTATAAGACACTTGTGAATTTGAAACAGATGAAGATTTTATGACAGTTCTACCATCCCTACATTCTTATATTTTAAGGATTTTCAGTTCTTCAGTTTCAGCCCTAGTCTAGATGGTCATTGAATCAATGATTAGTACAGTGGAAAGTATTCATTGTTTTTATCTTATATTTTCAATCTATTTGTGTAGCAATTTTTTATCTTTTTAAATTTTATTTTGTGTCTGTGGCTTTGTTCTGTTAAATCAGTGATACATTCCATTTTAATATCAGTAATATAACCAGGAATTTCTTAACTATGACTTCTTTATGAGATGTAAGTACTTGTAGTGACTCACAGAAACAAGTGTTTCTGTTCTAAAACAGCTGAACACAGAATATTTCTGAGAGCTCATCTCTGATTCAACAGTTAGGCACGTGCTCATTCCATTGATAGCAGCACAACTGTTCATTTCATTGAAGAACTGACTTGTCAAAAGAAGCTTAGTCGGCATCTTGTGAAAACCCAAACTGAGGAAGCTTAACACTTACTTCTATTTGCCTTTCTACGTATGTTTGAGTAAATATGTAATGTAGTCATCTTATGAGAAGGAATTAATAGTTGTGTCAATTGTCTTGGATTCACAGATACTTTATTTGACAGTATTTGGCAGTATTTGGTGGAGGGATAGAGTTGGGATAAAAGGAGAAATAGGTTTGAAAGTCTTCTGATCCTCAGAATAGCCCATGGCTAACTGGTCAAATGCTTATGAGGATTTTTCTTTTCCTTGGTTTTTTTTTTTACCTTTTCTATATAATTAAAATCCTATCTGTATTTCATGAACGTACAAAAGGGGAGAGCCTTTCTGATACTTTATTTCTCTGGGGGAAAAGTTGAACAAGGTGTAGAAACTATTTTTGTTAAGCAAAACATGGCAAAGGCAATTGTAAGCATTTCATGTTTTGAAAGCCTGGCATATTCCACTAAAATTTAGAGATGGTCTTTTAAGACATTCTGGAGTCTAAATAGTCAGCAGATTTCAAAGTCCATATGTCAATATTTTTTTGGTTATTATCTATGTATATTAACAATTACAAGGTAGGGACAACTGATGACTATTTTTTTCAAAGTACTACTGGCCTATTTGATCATATTTTTCTGTCATGTTCCTGCATATGTAGTTTCATGTCTTGTTGTCATCAGTGGACAAAACAAGCAAACAAACAAAAAAAATCTGTTCTAGGTAATGGAAAGCAGACAGTTGTTGCAATAAAAACAAGTTGTCTAAAAAGAGGAGGTGAGTACATAAGTATGAAATTATTGTAGCTGAGTAAGGATAAATATTCAACTCAGCCATAACTATTGATTAACTTTGGTAATTAGATCTTAATCAGGCTTGTGGGATTAGGGAAGTTTACTTTCAGTTTATGTAGAATGAGATCCTGAAATAAGGAAGAAGGAACCAGTCAATGGAAATTGATGTTCTTGGACCTCCACCTAGTACAATGTGAAATTAAGTTGACTTTGGATGTTTCAGGTACTTCTGTGGTGCAAGTTACTGCTACTGATGCCGATGACCCTTCATATGGAAACAGCGCCAGAGTAATTTACAGCATACTTCAGGGACAACCATATTTCTCTGTGGAACCAGAAACAGGTCAGAATAATTGTAATTATTTCCATTTACCATAAACTCTAGACTTTTTGTTTCACTTTAAAAACCTTAGATCTCCTAAAAAAAAATTTAAAAAAATAACTAAAATTAAATAGGATTTCTTGCCTTTTTCCCCTCAAGGTTTATAATTCTTATAATAAATATAAGAAACTTAAGGTTGTTAGATTTGACCCTGTGAAGCATAAGTAACTTTACACTGGTACTATTGATAGTTTGAGCATCTAAGTAACATTTCTGATAAAGGCAAGAATAGATGTTTGTCTCCTAGTAAATGCTATTCTTATTTTCTTAATGGTTCTACTTGGATTAATAAAAGGTGTTCTTTCTATTCATAAACTTGTGCATAAATATCTTGAATTATTTTTAGCATGAAATGTAAAATTTAAAGAGATCTGTGATGTAGAAATAAGGTTTGTTCAACAAATAGCCTTTACTGAAGATTATTTATAAAGCTTATGAACAGAGATTTGTACTTTAAAACACAAAATTAATATTTTATAAATATATGTCACAGACTAATACAAAAAAGACACATCAGATTGCTGCACATCAAAAATAAAGGTATTATTACCAGGTTTTGTTTTTTCTTTATTTATTTAAGGCATCATCAGGACTGCTTTGCCAAACATGAACAGAGAGAACAGGGAGCAGTACCAGGTAGTTATCCAAGCAAAGGACATGGGAGGCCAGATGGGTGGATTATCAGGGACAACCACTGTGAACATCACTTTGACCGATGTCAACGACAATCCACCTCGATTCTCCCAGAGTAAGCTGCATTTAATAGTTGCCTTGCAATATAAGAGCCTCAAACAGAAGAGTTAAGCAATCACCATCTGGTTTAATTTAGAGTAAATCTAGATTATGGGGCACACATGAACAAAAGGCTTATGTACTGATTTATTCACTATTATTAAAGAAGTATATTAAATGTTACAGTATTTGTTTGTTAGCAAAACAGTTACATGGTCAGATATAACTGCAGCAAACCTAGAATACTTTCCAGTAGTAGGGGCTCTGGGTGGGGAGGAGGTGGGGGTGGAGGGGAGTTAGGTGGATTCATAAGAGTATTAGAGCAATGTTTTTCTTTTCCCTTACCTATTGCTTAAATCCTGCATACAGTCCCACTGGAAATTAAAACATGCAGTAATTGTAGATATGTAGAAATGTTTGAACTGTAGTATCTGCTTAAATATTTAATCATGAAGAACGTGGAAAAGAAATTACTTGAATCAAACAGATTTGTACTTTTCCAGTTACAGTGCTATAAAACCTTACAGATTATTTCCCAAAGTAAAGTAAATAGCATTTAACTTTTTTTGTTGTTGTTAGAACTGAAGTTTACTCAAGGTTTTATGATGTTTTTTAACTTCAGACAGTACAGCTATCACGATCTTGTATCCCTGAAATAAACCATAAAACCAGTTTTGGTCTCTGCAATATGGAAACATTAAATGATGTAATACCAAACTTGCTGAAGGTTGTTTCATACATTTGAAGCTTTTCGTGTGTACTGAGGTTTTAAAATGGTTTGGACATACTTAATAGCTAAAGGATTTAGGGTATCCTCACCACCCATTTTTTATTCTGTATAACTCTACTGAATCCAGTAATTACTGATTGTCAGCCTTCAGGGTCAGAGTAACAGAATCAGTTTAAAATTATCCTAATTTTCAAGTGCTCTTTATAGCTGTGCTGGATTCAGTCAGGAAAGAGTTAACTCTACCATGGCTGCTAGGAAGCTGTTCCTGGATGCAGAGAGCAGCACTGATCAGGTCTCAGCTGGCGCTGGGGAATGCCTGCACTGAATTCAAGGTC
>NW_010248100.1:0-203 GCF_000690775.1 Eurypyga helias | reverse complement strand
GTCCCTCTCAGGGCAGAGGCGAGGAGGGGGTCTGGGAGCCATTACTCTCTCCCTTACTCTCTCTTGTTCACTCCCGTACACTTGGTAAACCTCACCCTGACTCCTGTGTTAGATGCTTTGCTGACTCCTGTGCTGGCTCATTTGTGAGGGAGTTGGTGGGTTTGTTTAGTTTTCTAAACAGAAAGTGTGGCCAGCAGGTCGAG
>NW_010248099.1:127632-127915 GCF_000690775.1 Eurypyga helias | reverse complement strand
AAATATATTTATATATATATATAAAAGGTAGTAAAACAACATTGTTAATTAGTATAATTTGGAAAGTTTGCTGGATGCTTGGCTAAAGTCACTAAGCCACCATGCTTATTTCAAGCTCACATGGAATGCTAAGCATGGGTTTCCCCTTATGAAAGAAAGAAAAAAAACAAAGCCGTTCACCTTATTTTATCAAATAAGGCAGGAAAGCAAAATATTAAAGTATGTTGCTGCTGCTGAGGCGGCCAAAAAAGGAAGCTATAACTGAAGGCAGAGAAAAATGGCT